>NC_089322.1:520000-820000 GCF_036669915.1 Pocillopora verrucosa | reverse complement strand
AATAGATATGCGAAACATGTACTTACGTCCTAATAGTTTTCACAGTTGCCAAGGCCAAGGAATAAGAAAAAACATAAATCAAGAACAGAAAATAGATAAAAGGAAAGTAATTAACTGCTAAGAGAGTTGATATTCATTAATCAGTCGGCTAAGACCTCTGCTCTTTAAATAATTCTGATATGAAACCATTTTCATGATTATGGCTTTAATTCTCATAATTAGTTTTAAGTAACTAACACCTCAACTTTACAGTCTACCACAGACGAAATTAAATCTTTTAGTAAACTGAGCCACTGAATCAAAATCTGATCCTTATCTACTTATGGTTCACACTGAATATGTATTTTCACATGAGCCTAGTTCAAAACGACGTCAACAAGTTTCCAACCATAAGTTAGGAAGCAAGGCGAATATCAGAATGCCATGTTTATTGATGATCATAATTTCTCATCCATAATAATATCAATAAAACGAAATTGTAGCCTTCATTATTACAAAAGTAAGCGACAGTGACACATATATGTTGCATGACTGTTACTGCAGTAGTGAAAAGACATGTGAAATGCGCCGAATAACTATAAAAATAAGACATACTTACGATCTATTTGCCCGTTAAGGTAGGAAATAGGAGAAAGAGATATGTTAGTTAGTGATGCACATTTGTTATTGCTTACATTGTTCTTCAGTTTGGTATCGTCAAGTAAAAGTGTCTTGTTAATGGAAGAGCCAGTAGTATGACTACGCATCCTATTACACTAGCCACAACTGTTGGGTATTTCAAATGGTTACCATGTTGGCAGTCAATGATGAAGTCTGACCAGATAAGAGTCTTTAACATGCTGTGGGCCACCAATAGTAAAAAGGACATTTTGCCAAAGTATAACTCTTGGCCGCAATCAAAAATATTGACTTGGGCGAAAACTATACCAGTTCATTGTAAGTAAACCTTTTTCTTTTACAAATCTACTCTTTCGCAAAAATGATGATAACTCTGAAGAGAGTCTAATATATGATGACTGATGATGACTGTCGTATAGTACCTGGTTTGTTGGAAATGTAAAAATGAATGAGGAAAAGTAAAGAAAATGCTACTTACGACCTGTTATGTCAATTAGACGTTGGTGAACCCCATGGAAAAGAGGAGAAAATGAATCAACTGAAATTTACTATCAGTTTAAAGCCGTTGTGAGAAACTGTGTACTAATTGACTGAGTGGGAGGGCCGGACGGGAAAGTATTTGGCTCGAGGTCATGACGTACGGACCGAGCAAAACACAGAGGTCCAAGTGCTATGACCGAAAGCCAGATATTTCCCATCCAGCCCGACCTAACTAAGTCGTTACGCATTTTATCGTATGTCTTTTCAGTGTGGAAAATTTCGATTTTTTTTTTCGTAAATTCTACGCGATATACTGGCGAACGCGGAATAGCCACAAAAACGATTCTACAATTAATACTTTTCCTTTCTGTTTTCGAGTTAGAACAGGAAACTCACATTTCATCGAAAAACGTGGCATTTGTTTCCATTTGTACTCTCTGCTGTCACTCATTTTTGGCCACAAAAGCGGACAATGTTTTTCATTTAATATTTTTTGCCCAAGTACACTAGGGCCGGGCGGTTTTTCCGAACCGGTAGCTCGTTTCTCGGGGTCCTGGTGACTTAACGGGCCCGTAAAGCTGTTCTGCTTTTCTTCAAGATGGTTTCAAATGCTTTAACGATTCTACAATAAAACTTTTAGCTTAAGAAACAAAA
The DNA here is from genome assembly GCF_036669915.1 of Pocillopora verrucosa. Classification (NCBI taxonomy): domain Eukaryota; kingdom Metazoa; phylum Cnidaria; class Anthozoa; order Scleractinia; family Pocilloporidae; genus Pocillopora; species Pocillopora verrucosa. The sequence continues at coordinate 818,248 of NC_089322.1, read as the reverse complement.
TGGAACACTAAGGTTGCCAGGCTGCTTCTTTCTTCCTAAAATTTTGATTTTAAAGTATTGCCTCGAGACCGTTAAGTTACCAGGCATTTCGAGAAACGGGCGCCGGCTCACGCAAACCCGTCCGGTCCTACACACGTCAGCTTTTCTATGGAATCACGCGAGCAGGGCCAGACGGGCCATATGATAAAATCGATTAATGCTAATTAATTTATGTCTTTGAGCATATTTTCAGACATCAAGAGATTATAATATCTTGCAAAGCATTTTGAATTGAACAGAATAAAAGAAAAGGGCTTCGAGAAGGGTTGTTTACTTTTCACTTTTTTTTGCTCAATAACATGATCTAGGTATGAACTAAAATAATTTCTTACCCGCTAAATCGTCCACAAACCATGATTTTACAGAGGAAAGAGCAACAGAAATAAATTGTTAGCTCAATTTAAGTGTTTCATACAAAAAAATAATACTAAGGCAACAAATTGATTCTTTTAAATACTTGATATGGCGTAAGATAACAAAATTCTATAAATTATAGAATTTTGTTTTCTTTCACCGTATTGTATAACCTAGTTTATGAGTTGCTTAGAGTTTAAACGTACCGAAAGGCCAATGATCGCAAAAGGAAAAAGGCAAATACCACTACACAATGAAACTTTCCTACTTGAGTGATTTTCTACTTTTTTAACTAAAAGATTGAACATGCCGTGCGTAGGTTGTTTAACTCACCCTGAAGTGCTCTAAGCAAAGATATGCTACGCAAAATATAAATTCTAGACAAGATGAATTGTAAGTGGATTTTCACATACTAAGCGATCATCTGACTGAAATTTTCTGCGCGAGCAGAATTTAACAAGTTTCAAATTAAAAAAATTCAGTAACGGTTCGAACTGCGCTTTCTTTTACTGATCGCGAGAAGATACTATGTGTAACGGCTGCCACGCCTTTGCTACCGGACATTGATTTGTTATAAGTTTGTTTCGTGTTAAACGTGTTAAACCGCAATAGTGACGTTATTGTTTGTCCATTAGGGACGTGATCTCTAAGTACCACCCAGAACCGCATTTTAGTTAGTTATCTTGCGTTGGGCTAACGATAAGACGTGTTTATCGAAAAGCGCCCTTTTGCCCACCTTATCTCGAAGTTCGTTTTGGTCAAACCTTCACAAGCGAGACTGTTATGTTATGCTTATGTTTCTTCTCTTCGTACTTGTTTAAACATCTAGTCTTTCGGCAGTTTCGCCCAGTTTTTTATACCAGTTTCTTTGCAACTTTGTAACACGTGGCTTACGTTGTTCATGCTTTGTTAGTAAGCCGCTCGTTTTTTCTCACTCGGTTATTAGTTTTGTTAGAATTCGTTTGCAAGCGGTTCTCCTTTATCGTTGAAGATAGTCTTTTCTGAGTTTGTTTTAGAGTTTTAGCTAGTCTTTTGGGATCTTGCTTTTATATCGGAATGATTGGAATGTTGGTCCGTATCTTAGAATTTAGCTTAGCTTCTTCCTTATTATTTCATATTTCAATTTACGATAAGTACTTGGATACCTCGACTACGCTATTAAAACGATTCAAGTCTTTTCCGTAAAATATATCCTCGCTTCATAGTGCGTCTTCACCAGCGAAACTCATAGTTGTCGGTGAAATTTGCTTCGCTTGTGTCGGCCGCTACACTATGCGTCTTAAGCACCCGAAATTTCAACTCACTGAAAAGAAGATCTGAACTGGTCAGAAAATGTCGCGAAAATTATAGAGACAGTAAACAAACTAGAACACTATTACAATTAGTCAATGAAACTCAATTAGAGATTACGAATAGGCAGAAAGCAAATTTTGCACTACATTTCAATTGTTAATTACATTTAATATCAAAATAGATATTCAACTTGCCTCAAGCAATTCCAATCCTATAGAAAACATTATCTTAACTAATAGCTACTTAGAAGGAATGAAAATGTTACTTACCGTCTAATTTCCCAAATTTGGGTCAACGCGCAAGATTTAAAGGAAAATACAGAAAGAAAGAAAAGGAAGTAAGTACACTTGAGTACAAACGCAATTTAATGAATACCTATAATCATTAAATACAACCCCCCAAAAAGGAAATTTTAATCTTCAGATGTTTTGTGAAGTTAATTGCATGATAGCAATCAAAACTTATACTTTTTCGCATAATGTTTAACACTGTCTGTGCTATTCTGAGAGCAACAAAGTAAACACAACTTGAATTGTTTCTTAATGTAATGTATGGTAAAAACCTTTAAATATTTACTCTTCTCGATATACAATTACTCGACTCGACTTGTTTGTAGCAATTTTATTTGGTCAGTAACAATCATTACGCTAATAACTATTAAGTGCCGCTCTCCCTAAGAACGGTCCTCTCGACTTCCCGTCGGGAAAAAGTTTTCTTTTATTTTTTGCCCATGGAAAGGGTTTAGGACACATGTTTCAAAAATTGGGTCGCTAGAAGCCAAAATAATTTTTGGCTGGTACACCCGTGTGCACAGCGATCGAAAGTGTAAATTTCACAGATTTTTTCCAGCGCGCAGCGACTGCAATAATATAGCTCACGCAATTCTATCTTGCTACAAGTTACAAGGTGCATTTAATCAGTTCAATGAGAAAATATGGAAACTTCAGCTGAAATATTTTTCATACAACTCTTCTTCATTCGACCTTTATTTGCATATCAAAATTTACCAATTTGCACGAAAGAATTCTCAAAATGCAGGCGTTAATCGGGCGAAAAGATTGCCACAAACCCATGGGGGTATCTGTAGCTGTCATCCACCAACATCTTAAAGGAAACGCAAATCCACGTGTTTGCTTAATTGCGCTCTTGTGAATGATCGTTTGCATAATTCTGAAATTCGACCAAGATCTCCTTTTGACCGATCAAACTTCGTTTGTTTATCCTCTACGTTGAGGATTTCAGGTTTTCATAACAACTGAATGAAGAAAAGATGCCGAGTTGTCCTAAAACGTTGCGTAAACGTGATCGGTCGTAACGCTTGCGCGCTTGCGTGACTTTACAAAGTAGACAAAGGTGATCGGAAGGCGCCTTCGAGATTATTTTCGTTGAAATATCTGGTAATGAACCACGCACAGTGTGGAGAAGATCAAAATTAAAGAATAAAGTTTGGTACTCTAGTCATTAGAGACATATCGCGTCGCTTAAAAGGGCCCACAAACAAGTCGAAATACGTTACAGTTTTATTTACCAAAACAACATGCATACACTCGGAAAGAATTTTCGCATTTTCTCCCGAGGTTTTGCACACGGAACGCGATGAACTAGCCCTCCTTTCTAAAAATCTGTTTCCATCATTAATGATTTTACGGTGTTATGGACCACAACGGTTTTGACTGACAAACTCGACGTTTCTCTGCGACCATCAGAATCAACTGGACAAACCCAGCATGATGTATTGCGTGACGTGATCGTGCAATTTTTCCCTTGTCAGATGACCTACATCGAGGAACCTGTAGTGAAAGTCAAACATTGGAAACTTCATTTAAGTAACTTTACCGGTACTCGTAATTTACATTGTTAATGTTATTGTTAATCCGGGATACCGATACCTTTTAGTGCCCGTCAACACATATGTCAGCGGACTCGTTCTGTGAAGACGCCATTTTGTGAAGTATATGTAGCACGAGGTTTTTGTAGATTAAAGCCTTTAGAAACGAGGCCAAACGTTTGTTTAACTATCATAACAATTTAATCTACAAAAAAAAAAAAAAAACAAATGGATAAAGTCCTCAGGCCCGAGAGATTCAGCGCCGATCCAAGCACGTCTGGAGCATCAAAATCGTGGATTCACTGGCGTCGAACCTTCGAAAATTTCCTCGCCGTATTGACGGAAGAAGGCCTCGATAAATTTGGAGTCCTGACAAATTTTATTTCGCCTGCGGTATTCGAATATGTAGAAGAATGTGCCGACTACGAATCTGCAATCGAAACTCTTCAAAATATTTTCGTGAAGCCGACGAACGAAATCCACGCCAGACACGTGCTCGCTACCAGACGACAACAGGTTGGTGAAACTCTAGACGAATATCTTCAAGCGCTCAAAACTCTCGCCAAAGACTGCAACTTTCAATCTGTCACCGCTGCCAAATATTGTGAGGAATATATACGGGATGCTTTCATTACTGGGCTACATTCTAACCAAATACGCCAAAGGCTACTAGAAAACAAAACTCTAGATCTGAAAACGATGTTTGACCAGGCCAGGGCGCTCGACTCTGCCATGCGCAGTTCAGAGAGTTACTCTGTCCCTCAACCTGTCAGCGTTGCAGCCTCAGCACAAGAAATGACCGCTCAGAATCCAATCCAAGTCGATTCTGCTCAGTCAGACTCCACACTCGCTGCAATTGATTCAAAGTGCTTCTTCTGTGGAAATCCTAAACACCCTCGTTCCAAGTGTCCAGCCAGAGATGCAATTTGCAATAAATGTCAAAAGAGGGGACATTTTGCGAAAGTCTGCCGAAGCAAGGCATCTAAACCCAGCGAAGTTTCAGCTGCTCTCTGGCCACCTACTCTTGCCACCGTAGGAATTCCCCAATCTCTTAAAGGATCAACTGCTACTGTTGTTGTCAACAAGGTCTGGAGTGTAGAAGCACTCTTTGACAGCGGAAGCAGTGAAAGCTACATACATCCAAGCCTTGTTGAAGTAGCTGCTATCTCTGTTAACCCTTCGGTCAGCCAGGTCTCCATGGCAACATCTTTGTTAAGTACAAAGACCGAGGGCTCTTGCTCTGTTACTATTAACTACCAAGGTCAAACTTATAAAGACTTTCGCCTGTTGGTTATGCCAGGGCTTTGCTCTGATCTGATTTTAGGACTCGATTTTCAGTCTCAACATGATAGTGTCACATTCAAGTATGGCGGAACAAATCCGCCGCTGTCGGTATGCAGTCTCACTACTCTGAACATAGAGCCGCCATCACCATTTTCAAACCTCACTGCCGACTGCCATCCTATTGCTACAAAGTCCAGGCGCTACAGCAAAGAAGACCTGAACTTCATTGGCAATGAAGTAGAACGGTTGCTCAAGGAAGGCATTATTGAGCCAAGCCGGTCCCCTTGGCGGGCACAAGTAGTTGTCACAAAGGATGAGAATCACAAGAAACGCCTAGCTATTGATTATTCCCAGACAATCAATAGATTCACCCAACTAGATGCTTTCCCGCTGCCGAGGATCAGTGATACGATCAACGAAATAGCTCAGTACAAAGTGTTCAGTACCCTTGACCTCCAGAGTGCGTATCATCAAATACCTTTAAGAGAAGATGACAAGCCTTACACTGCGTTTGAAGCTAAAGGTGGGCTTTATCAGTTTACCAGGCTTCCTTTCGGTGTAACCAACGGTGTAGCCTGCTTCCAAAGAGAAATGATGAGATTTGTTGAAGATAACCACTTGAAAGCTGTGTTTCCATACATCGACAACATAACTGTATGTGGAAAGGATCAAGCTGACCATGATGCTAACCTCATATTATTCCAGGAGGCTTCTCAAAAGGCGAATCTTAAATTCAACGACAGCAAAAGCGTCTTCTCTGCTCAACGACTGCCGTTACTGGGATATGTCATTGAAAATGGTTCTATTAGTCCAGACCCCGAAAGATTAAGGCCTCTACTGGAGCTCCCACTGCCGCAAAGCTCAAAGGCTCTTAATAGATGTCTGGGACTCTTCTCTTACTATTCTCAATGGGTTCCTTGTTTCGCCGACAGAATTAAACCCATAACCAGCTGTAGATCATTTCCTTTATCTTCTGAAGCACAGAAAGCATTTGAAGACTTAAAGAGGATCATTGCCAAAGCTGCTGTCTCTGCCATAGACGAGAGTATTCCATTTGAGGTGGAAACAGACGCCTCAGATGTAGCGCTAGCCGCTACCCTAAATCAGAAGGGCAGACCTGTAGCCTTTTTCTCCCGCACCCTTCAAGGTAGTGAACTGAAACACTCTGCTGTAGAAAAGGAGGCTCAAGCAATAGTTGAGTCGGTCAGGCACTGGAGACATTTTCTCACCGGGTCCCACTTCACTCTAAAAACGGACCAAAAGTCAGTTTCCTACATGTTCAACCAGCGTCATCAAGGAAAGATTAAGAATGACAAGATAATGCGCTGGAGGATTGAACTGAGTTGCTATAGCTTTGACATAGAGTATCGACCAGGCAGAGATAATGTAGCACCGGATACCTTCTCACGAGCCACGTGTGCTTCTAGCGTCAGTGATGCTCTCTACAAGCTCCATGATTCGCTCTGTCACCCTGGGATTACCCGATTATGGCATTTTATTCGAGTCAAGAACTTGCCTTATTCTCTAGAAGATGTTAGGAGGACTGTGAACTCCTGTCCAATCTGTTGTGAATGTAAACCGGTATTCCACCGCCCGGACCCAGTTCAACTTATAAAAGCTACCCAACCCTTTGAACGAATCAACATTGACTTTAAAGGGCCACTTCCTTCCAACGACAAGAACAAATACTTCCTGAATGTTGTTGATGAGTTTTCACGGTTCCCGTTCGTTTTCCCTTGCCCTGATGTGTCTACTCCGACCGTTATAAAGTGTCTCACCACATTGTTTTCTCTATTTGGTATGCCTGCCTATGTGCATTCTGACAGAGGGGCTTCGTTTATGAGTCAAGAGTTACGGGAATTCCTCTCTAGCAAAGGTGTATCTACAAGTCGTACAACCAGTTATAACCCCACATGTAATGGTCAAGTTGAGAGGTACAATGGCACTGTATGGAAGGCGATTACAACGTCTCTTAAGTCAAAGAAACTTCAGGCAGAACAGTGGCAATTGGTCCTGCCAGATGTGTTGCACTCGATCCGTTCTCTTCTGTGCACCGCAACGAATGAGACTCCGCATGAACGTTTCCTGAACTTTTCACGCCGTTCATCCACAGGTAGTTCGATCCCCTCTTGGCTGGCTGAACCTGGCCCTGTTTATGTAAAGCGTCATGTACGACACAGTAAGTTTGATCCTCTGGTTGAAAAAGCTGATGTTCTCCAGACCAATACTCACTACGCTCACGTTCGTTATCCTAATGGCAGAGAAACAACAGTTTCAACCAAGAATCTTGCTCCTTGTGGTCAAGTGGAACTTCTAGAACCACCCTCTTCAATCCAGCTCCCAGTCGTTAAACCCAATATTTCTAGTGAGTTTTCTCCCGTCAACGATCATCATGTTGATAAGACGCGAGAACCAACTAAAGAACCAGAACCCACAGAATTGAGGAGATCACAGCGAGAGCGCCGCCCTGTAGATAGGCTCAATTTATAGGAAGGGGTGAATGTAGTGAAAGTCAAACATTGGAAACTTCATTTAAGTAACTTTACCGGTACTCGTAATTTACATTGTTAATGTTATTGTTAATCCGGGATACCGATACCTTTTAGTGCCCGTCAACACATATGTCAGCGGACTCGTTCTGTGAAGACGCCATTTTGTGAAGTATATGTAGCACGAGGTTTTTGTAGATTAAAGCCTTTAGAAACGAGGCCAAACGTTTGTTTAACTATCATAACAGAACCAAAATTTGATAATGTAACGAATTAGAATCAAAAGCTATGGACTAACGAATTTCAAATTTTTTAACTGAGAATCTTATCTTTTAAAATATTTGCTTGATTCATAGAAAGCAAAGATTGTTGAGGCTGCGGGTATTTCAGCCCTGATTTCTACGAGTACAAGCTAAGCTTGTTTTGGTCCGGTCATTTTGGCCTCGAAACGGAAAACAAAACAGATATTTATATGTTCTAAACATGGGAACAGCTGGAAAACACTGGAAATGTAGTAAAAGTATTTTTGAGCATCCAGAGCACAATGGAAAAAGTGAGGTAGTGTAAGGAGACTGAGTGTTCCACGCCATTTGTCGTAAAAACTACCACCAGCTTGTTATTGAATTGACTAAAATTTATCAAGAAGGCTTTTACTTTCTTTTGTTGCAAAACTCGTGGGTTTTATAACTTTGAAACGACGTACGATAAATCCTGGCAACTAGAATTTGAGTCCATTAGCAAAATATGCCGGCTGGTCTCGTGAGCAAAGCAAGCCTTGACGAAAAAAATTGACAGCATTGAAATTTTTCGAGACAACAATTTGTCATGACAATATTTCCTTTGATTTTGTTAGGAGAATTCTGGTTTTGTCTACTCGTGCAGATAGCCCAGAGAGGCCCTTACAAATCAATTTTTAGCTAGCATTCGAGAAATTGAAAATATATTACTCGTGTGATCCGACTACAATTATAATTCCGAAAACATCTCCAGTCAGTCTGGCTTTCTTTCACGGCCTCACATTTTCCCTTGTGCTCTGAGTGCCAGCAAGTACTTTCACCGCATTTCCAATGTTTCCGAAAGTGTTCCGAAGTGTAAAACATTTCGATAACTGTTTTATTTTTTCCATATCGGGACCAAAATGACCGGACCAAAACAAAGTTAACTTGTACTCGAGGATTTGGCTGGATAGCTGGTAGTACTTCAAATGAATCGATACGACGTCTCAGAATTCCGGGAGAGAAATCAGGGCTGAAATACCCGCGGCCACAACAATCTTTGCTTTTCATGAATCAAGTAAACATTTTAAAAGATAAGATTTTCAGTAAAATGTAAAATTTTTTAGTCCATTTTAATAACCTTCGATTCCAATACGTTACATTAACTAATTTTGGTTCCGCGGTGTTAGTCGTATATCAAGGGAAAAATTGCACGATCACGTCACGCAATACATTGGTATAAAGAGGGGCTAGTTCATCGCGTTCCGTGTGCAAAATCTCGGGAGAAACTGCAAGAATTCTCTCTGAGTGTATGCGTGTTGTTTTGGTAAATAAAACTGTAACGTATCTCAACTTGTTTGTGGGCCCTTTTAAATAAGGCGATATGTCTCTTGTGACTAGAGTGCCTAACTTTATTCTTTAATTTTTGAGCTTCTCCACACTGCGCGTAGTTCATGACCAGATATTTCAACGAAAACTATCTCGAAGGCGCCTTCCGATCACCTTTGTCTACTTTGTAAGTCACGCAAGTGCGCAAGCGTTACGACCGATCACGTTTACGCAACGTTTTAGGACAACTCGGCATCTATTCTTCATTCAGTTGTTATGAAAACCTGAAATCCTCAACGTAGAGGATAAACAAACGAAGTTTGATCGGTCAAAAGGAGATCTTGGTCGAGTTTCAGAATTATGCAAACGATCATTCACAAGAGCGCAATTAAGCAAACACGTGGATTTGCGTTGTCTTTAAGATGTTGGTGGATGAAAGCTACAGATATACCCATGGGTCTGTGGCAATCTTTTAGCCCGATTAACGCCTGCATTTTGAGAATTCTCTCGTACAAATTGGTGAATTTTGACATGCAAATAAAGGTCGAAGCTAAGGATCTCCTCTGATCACGCTTGTATGAAAAATATTTCTGCTGAAGTTTCCATATTTTCTCATTGAACTGATTAAAGGCACCTTGTAACTTGTAGCAAGATAGAATTGCGTGAGCTATATTATTGCAGTCGCTGCGCGCTGGACAAAATCTGTGAAATTTACACTTTCGATCGCTGTCCACACGGGTGTACTAGCCAAAAATCATTTTTGGCTTCTAGCGACCCAAAAAAAGAGAATTGGAGAACAACTAAACTATTTTTGAGACATGTGTCCTAAACCCTTTCCATGGGCAAAAAATGAAAGAAGACTTTTTTCCCGACGGGAAGTCGACAGGACCACTCTTAGCTTTTACTTTCTTTCTGATTTGTCAAATGGGGGATAATGCACCAGATTAAAACGAAAGTGAAGAAAAAATATTAAAGAAAGTAAAGGCAGTAAAGTATGTATCAACCAAAAACTACAAACAGTCAATAAAACTCGATTATCAATCACGAACAGGCAGGCAAATCTCGTGCCTCGTTTCACTTGTTGAGCAGTGTCAATCTAGATATTCCACTTGTCTCGCGTAATTTAAATGTAAGAGAAACCATTTAATTTATACCAATTTACTTAGACGTTTACCATTATCTTTATCAATGACAAGATAAAACTATTAGACAACGAAAACGTTACTTACAATCTGATTTGACAAGTGGGGGCCAATGCACCAGATTGAAAGGAAAAAGAAGAAAACCAATTAAGAAAGTAAACGCTTTAAGGCAAAAACTACAATTAGTTTATAACAAAGAATTATCAAATGCAACACGAAAAAGATATTTAAATTCTCACTATTTATGCGTTTTGTATCGCAAAAAGCTCTTTAATAATCGGGGCGTGGTACCCTCGATTAAATAAAAAGGAAAAAGAAACAGAAGGTGGAAGGTAAAAAAACGAAACAAAGACTAAATTTAATTATTAAAACCCAGATATCGATGAAAAATAGTGAATTAAATTTCGGCCCTTTAAAGCGAGGTGTACTAGTACCATATGGGAAGCATTCTTTTTTATTTCATTGGAAAGTCCCATCGGCTATTTTGAGATCTACAAAGTAGATAAAACTTATCCCCAATAAGGGTTCAAACTGTAACAGAAATGTTACATACAGCCTAATTTTTAAAAGTTGCCCAAATGAAAGGGAAAAGAAACAGAAAAAAAGTAAGGGGATTAGAAAATGATATAAAACAAACTAAAGAGAAAAAAATTGTAATAGTTATAATTATTTGGTAACAGGACTTCGTTTCGCCTGATTCTGTCTAAAATCATCGTCATAATTGACAAATGGGACTGCGCGCGTTCGTCCTTGTTTGATAATCACTCGTATGATTACGGACCGAATTAGAATCCACCAAATCAAGTTCTGGCTTTTTCCTTACAAAATGACAACAGCAGTTTGCCAAATTTTTGAGAACGTTGCTACTTAGAAAAGAAAAACCGACCACCTCAGTGACAGAGTGGGCCAATGCATCAAGACAGGAGTTGAATAACACTGAAAGAACACGATCTGATCGACAAGAAGCACAAAAGCAGAAAGCGCGGGAAATTTTCGGCCATATCGTTAGGGAGTAACAGGGCTGGCAAAAGCCGTGGTTGATGAAAATGAAACTTATTCGGATTTTACTTGAATATTTTGATTAAAAGAACATAAAAAAGGGAGGGCGCGCCGTATCGTTTGCAAATCGTAGTGCTCTGAAAGAAAAATATGAAATGGTTCTTCAGAAAGAGCTTCTATAAGTCTGTCCACGTAAAGACCAGGCAAGCGTGACACATGCCATCTTACCGATTTCTTTCAAACTTTCACAGTTTGTGAGGGTCACTAAGTTATTCAAGCATACAGAGTGGTTGGGTCTTCCGGCTCATCCCTGGGATATAAAAGCCTGCACAATAAATCCCAGGGGTAAAAGACTAAAATCAGCTCGAAAAATGCACTTTAAACGAGTTTCCCTCACACTAACAGAATGCGATGGATTTTAATCAACTACAAACTGCAAGTAATCAATGAAACTCAATTATCAATTACGAACAGGTAGGCAAATCTTCTGTCTCGGTTCGCTTGTTGAGCGGTGTCAATCTAGATATTCCACTGGTTTTGAGCAAGTGAAATGTAATAGAAACCATGCACACCGATTTACTTAAACATTAACCATTATCTTTGCTAATGACAAGAGAAAATTATTACACAACGAGAACGTTACTCACCATCTGATTTGACAAGTGAGGGCCAATGCAGCAGATTAAAAAGAAAATGATAAAAAACCAATCAAGAAAGTAAACACTCTAAAGCAAAAACTACAATTAGTTTATAACATAGAATTAATAAATGCAACACGAAGAAGATATATCTCATTATTTACGTGTTTTTTATCACAGTGGCACGATAATAATTGGGAAGTGGTAGCTTCAATCAAATAAAAAGGAATAAGAAACGAAAGATGGAAAGTAAAAAAGCAACGGAACGACTAAAGTCTATTAATAAAACCCAGATATCAATGAAAAACCGGGAATTCAATTTCGTTCCTTTGAGGCGAGGCGTATTAGTACCACATGGGTATTATTCGTTCTTATTTCATTGGACTTAGTCCCATTAGCATTATTTATTTCCTAGGGCTCACTGAACTCTGCCATTTTCCTTTCAAAATACAGATCTTGCAAGAGTCCATTTTGCAAGAATCCTGCGGTGACTGTTGCCGCAATAAAGAAATTGTCTCCGAACTAAGCACAATAATACGTTTCCTGGTCTATGGAACTGTTGACAAACTTTTCGATCGAGGCAGCTGTATAAACAGCTTTACAGAAACTGGAAAACGACCCCAGCCCACTCGACTTTAAGGTGCTAGTACCAGGTCAGATCGCGGACCTCTTGACCCTGGAGATCTAAATACCTTCACTAAAGCAGATCATTTCACTACCAGATAGTCGCAGTGACAACATCGAGAGGAAAAAAAAACAATAGTTGTTCATCTAAACGGTGCTTTCACTCCGATGACAAACTGTGACCTTTCTTTCGTCTTAAGATACCACTCCCTTGAAAATATATGGAGGATTAAGGGTAGGAAGGAAATCCATATGAACCAAATCAAGTTCTGGCTTTTTCATTACAAAATGACAAAAGCAGTTTTCCAAATTTTGCTCTGATAGAAAAATATGGAATGGTTCCTCGAAAGGACCTTTTATCTCACGAGAACCACCTGCATGTTGATTTTCCTCCCTATTATTGGACTAAGGAACACAAAAACTCGTGGGCATAGCGTAAATAGACGAATGAGATAGACAACCACGCATAAGTACCACATTCTTAAAAACCCTCGGACTAACTAGCCTCGCTTTGATACAACTTAACTCAGTCCGACCGAATAGTCAGGCATTTTCGCATTTGGTGTAGTACTTATCCAAAACTTGATAAGCGGGGTAAAGAAATAGAGTGTGGAGGACCACCTAAAACTGTTTATACAAAGTTGAAAGATCGTCTTCATAGAGAACACAGCCTCATATTTTACTATTTCATTTTCGAATTTAAATCAGATTATGAGCCGCACAACTTCGATAAACATTTAGCTTCACCCCTTACTCTTCGAGAATTAAAAGAGAAACATTACGAACCGTCCAGTTTGAGTTTCTTCGTACACACGAAACAGAAAAGAGATATACAAATCAGTAAAAAAAAAAAGTAAGATGTACAAAGCATCTAAAGACTGGACCTAAACTCGACTTTGAATTTATGGTGACACTATGTCAAAAGCAAAGACAAGAAAGTTGGAACTTACCTCCGGCTTCTGTGTCCATCATATTCATGGTTGCACAGAAATGAGAAAAAAAAAGAATAGATAAATAGAAAAACAGTAAACTAACTGAAACGGGATTCCTACCAATTCATTCAATATCCGAGAAAAAGCGAGAGTGAAATCTTCTTGAACGCATTAGACTGTACCACCCACCTCGAGAAATAAAGGAGAAACATGACGAACCGTCGAGTTTGTACAAAGCATCTTAAGACTGGACATCAGCTTGACTTCGAAATTATACAAACACTGATAAAAACATATAAAAGAAAACTGGCACTTACGCCTTCCTAATCATTCCATCGTGTACATGAAAATACAGGAAAGAAATCAAAAAGAATGAATAAATAAACAAAACAACCAAAAAAACCAAACGCCTTGACATCCCAAAGGGCTCAACATAATTTTATTGCAAAGAAGGCTGAAATGCGTTTGAGTCAGTCAAACGGATATTGATCATAAAGTTCAAATGAATTAATTCTGTATCCAAACTGGTCCTTCTCCCACACTTGGCCTGGATTCAAATTGTGCTGCCTATAAGATAACGCTTGTGGTCGAATATTAACCTGGACTTCTTAGACAGTGAGACTCAAAAGTAGGGGAAAACGAGAAATACTTTATTTACTTACGTTCTGTAGTCCAACGCAGATTTCAAAGGGGGAAAAGATGGGGAGAAATATTTTGACAAGTTACTCTTTGCTTAAGGATACATTTTATATTATTGCTTGCTTAATATTTTCGCCTGATTCAGAACCATAACAATAACAAAGACACTAGCAATGACACGCAACAAGGTGTATAAGCAGATCTTCAATTGTCACTGTCGCTTGAGAAAACGAATCCATAATTCAACCGTTAACAAAAAAGCTTAAAAAAAAAATTGTGGTCATTTGAAAGTATTTTGCCCACCAAAACATAGTCAGCTGCCAAAGGACACTTTTTGGATTAATCATTGTGCAAACTAAAACAATTTTAATATTTTATGACATGCTGAGTACACTTACAACCAAGAAGGGAAAAGATATCATTATCGAGTAGTCCTTAAAGAAGAGTCTAACATGTATTTATCAACACGACTAGCATTCAGGTGAGCTGTAAGAAGAAGTATTTCCCAAGGAGGCTAATTAATGCGAAAGAGGTACTAAACTAAGCGAAGGACTCCACTAAGCGAATATGAAACTGACCTAAAGGATAATCTAACTACTCGTAGTGTCCTATTGTATGCCTACGAACTTTTAAGGAATCAAAGTGCTCGCTTTGAAAATTGTATTATTCCCTGGTGTCCATAGGGTCGAAAGTGTATCTAGAATAATAACTATGGGAGAAATTTAAATAATGTTTTTAGAGGTCTTAGGAACGACGAGTTAACCATTTGCGGAATACCAGAAATAAAGACTGATTGTAATTTGCAATTAATTTAGTGTCAGGATGGGGGATATACTGATCCCATTTCCAAAAAGTTTATCTTAATACCATCTCCACCCAGTGCTTTTCCCAATTCAAGTGACACAGTTCTTATCAGTCCCATTCCCTCAACCGCTAAAAGGGAGTTACTCCACTAGACGCATTTGGGCGTGTACTCAGGCGCTCGTAACGGGGAGTTCTGATCACTATCTACACAAAATTGTCACTCTAATCAAAACCATAACAAAATTCTCCAACGTGATTGGTTGTCACCAGCCCGATCTAAGCACTAACAGGACAGTGGACACGTCATGCCTGTGTAAGTGGACAGTAAGCGATGTTGTCGCGCATTTCGCCGAGTTAATTGTTGTTTTTTTAATGAAAACGTACAACTGATGTCTATTTTCCCTCTCAAATTTTGTCATCGTTCTGACTAATTGTAAACAGGAATTCAAGTCGTCCAATTCTATCTGTGATCATACTCGTAATTAACAAATCCGACTCCCGCTGCGCGGTCTTCCGATTCTGATAATCACTCGTATGGTTACAGACCGAATTGGACTCCACTCAGTCCTATTACCATTATTTATTGCCCATGTATGAATTACATAAGGCAAGTTAAAAACGTGTGGAAGGTATGTGGAAGAGTTATCACTTCCACACAGCAGAGTAACTTCACATATTTTTCTAGTAGTTCTTGAACGCTTGATGTGAAATACTTGCACTCACACTACATTCTTGACAGCGATTTGAAAATGAATCGACCCCACTACGGAGCGCCTAAGTAAAACGTGTTACAGATCAAAGCTCGTTTTGATGATGAAAGTAAAAACCGCTTACCCCCTTGATATATCCGGTAAGATTGAGGGAGAAAGAGGAAATAAAGAAGCAGAATTAGTGTTTTAAGATTACAGCTGACTTCAAAACATTTTTGGCATGTACAAACGTTAGAATGTCTGTGATTCGCGTAAATAAATAAAATGGTGGGCACTTACAGCCTGGAGATTAATTTCATTTTGGAAAATAGAGAGAAATAATGATAAAAGAAAATATTGTTAATATTGAATGCAAAAACTTATGAACTTATATATATTTCTAACTACCGCTTTATCTAAATTTTAAGGTATGAAAGTTCCATGCGCACCATTTAGAACAACATGGTCTATTCTTAGTGTTACCTAATTTTCTGCATTTCAGAACTTTGCTATGTTGCTTTAATAAAGCTGCCAATAGTTTCATTGATTGGGAAAACTTTAAAATGATTCATTAATGATACAAATTTAAGTGATAAGAACAATTGTAAGTATTACTACTCTAACATAGCTCAATGACTTATCAGTCAAACATTGCATAGTGATGTACTAAAACCATTATTTAAAGACTTCATTGCAAAAAGTTCCATGATATGTTCAGAAACATTCTTTTGCTTCACTAAATATAATATCACAAGTGAAAAACGGTACAGAAAGACAATGAAATTCAACTTTATATCTATAAATTCAAATCTCTGAAAACACGACTCGGAAGAAAATAAATTTAGTTGAATTGAGCTCAACTTACAGCAAGACTAAATATGAAATAAAATTGAGTAGTGTAGTAGATGGGTTCTTTCGCACTGATAAGTTTGTGTAGCGTAAGGTTTTTCAATTCAGGTAATTAAAATGTATACATATCCAAGTTGATCTCTACGCAAATACTAACAAAATGCCTATTTCAGATAAAATTGAGTTGAAGCTGAAAGCAAGATCAACGAGTGGATAAACGTACAGAACACAATAAATCGACGCTTATAAACTGTTGAGAATGAGGTGAAATGAAAGAAAAGACACAAAAGAAAATTAATGCTCTCTTGCCTTATGATTTTAGCGTGGTATGCTACGATCTGCCCTAATTAGATTACTATCAGGTGATTTTTTCCCTTTTTCGACGATACAAGCGAAGAAATCATTGATCATAATTGTCACTGAGGATGTCCTGGGCTAACCTGGTTTAATTGGATCGCTTTCATGACATTTGTTTATTTATTCATTAATTTCGTTTTAGTTTTTACGGTTTAGTTGGATTACACTCAGGCTGCAGTTTATTTTGTTTTTTTGGTTTTGTTTTTGACTTTACAGTGTTTACTCTCGATTAATTATCTCCTTCATTTGGTACTAAGTTGTAATACACCTGCTCCTTAAAAGATAAAAATTATGAAATAAACCGTTGGCAATTTTCTTATTTCTAAGGTGATAAAGGACCTATAGGTTTGTTTGTTTGTTTGTATGGTTTGTATGGCGGGGGGGGGGGGGAGGGGGGACAAAGGGGGGAGAGAGAGGAAACATTTAAGTGGCGATCTCTTAAAGAGCGGTCTAAGGCATTTCACATCGGAAAAAAGTTTTGCCTCTAACTTTCCCCATTTAAAACCTTGAATTGAACTGAACAGCAAGACCGACGAATGGATAATTTTTTTTTTACAATTTTGATCCTCAAATGAGTTGTCTAAATAAACTCCATATCTAAATGAGTGAACATATCACTTTTTGTGAGGGAACCAGGAAAGCTGCGTTGCAGTCTAGTTTTTACCATTCGTCATGATGTGAAGAAAGACAAGAAAGAGGAAACCGTTAACCTTCAGCTTCATTGAAGAGGCCTGGATCTGCAGAACAGGCGCAGTTTTTTAGCGTTTTTCGGTCAAACGGAGGCAAGCGCGAGGCGAGCGCGAGAGCCGGTCACGTGCGAGAGGAGGAGTGAAAAATAAAACCACTAAAACACATCTGAGTGAATAGCTAGGGAGGTTATGATTAGAATTAAAATACTTAAAAATATGTCAGAATCATTGGAAAAAAAAAAAAAAAGAAAGAGATCCGGTCTCAGGGCCCTCAGGGCGGGAACACCCTCATGTAAAATATAGCTTATTGTTGCTTATTGTTCTTGTAACTTCCAAGCTAGCTCCAACAACATTACTCAGCGGCCAGAAATTTATGTGACAAGTCACAAACACAACGTAAGATTAATTTAATTTTAGTTACATATCAGTTTTAAAAAAAATGATAAGTATTTAAATTGGATTTGATGCAAATTCTTGTCAAAGGCCTATTTTAAAAGAAATAGGATTGATCTTAAACAACAAGATCAGGGAATGGATAAACATACGTAGCACAATAAGTTGATACTTACACCCTGTTGAGCATCAGTCGACATGAAAGAAAGAAAACAACAATTGTTCAGTCAAGTGTTGTTAATAATTTTAGTTTAGTAATCATTAACTTACATTCCCAAGGATCGAGAAAAGGCCAGTAAAGCTGTGTTCATTCCAATTCGGATCATTATCCAGGCAATATTTTCCACTACTTTTACTCTCGACTAACTCCGACAAAAACCTCCTTATCTGAATGTTGATGCAATTTTTTAGCGTTTTTCGGTCAAACGGAGGTAAGCGCGAGGTGAGCGCGAGAGCGGGCCACGTGTGCGAGAGGAGGAGTAAAAAATAAAAAAAAGCCACCAAAAACACCTGTACCCCTATGTACACCAAGATAGAAAAACCACGAAAAACATTTTGAGAATAGTGAATAGCTAGGGAAGTTATGGTTAGAATTAAAATATTTTAAAAAAAAAGTCAGAATCATTAAAAAAAAAAAAGGAATCCGGTCTCAGGGCCCTTTTCCTTTTTTTAATAACAAAATAGAACACCCTCATGTAAAATGAAGCGTATTATTTCTTATTGTTCTTGTAACCTCCAAGCTACCTCCTGAATAAAATTACTCAGCGGCCAGAAATTTATGTGACAAGTCACAAACACAACATAAGATTAATTTAATTTTAGTTACATATCAGTTTAAAAAAAAATGATAAGTATTCAAATTGGATTTTATGCAAATACTAGTCAAAGGCCTCTTTTAAAAGAAATAGGATTGATCTTAAACAAAAAGATCAGGGAATGGATAAACATACGTAGCACAATAAGTAGATACTTACCCACTGTTGAGCATCAGTTGAAATGAAAGAAAGAAAACAACAACTGTTCAGTGAAGTGTTGTTAATAATTTAAGCTTAGTAACCATAACTTACATCCCCAGGGATAAGGCCAGTAAAGCTGTGTTCATTCCAATTCGGATCATTATTAGGCTATATTTTCCAAGGCTATTACTCTCGACTTACTCCGAGAAAGACCTCCTCATCTGAATGTTGATGTGGTTATAGAAAAAAAGTTTGTTCTTACCATCCGTTTGTATATGAAGAAAGACAAGAAAGAAAAAACAATGAACCCTTAGTTTCATTGAGGAGGCCTGGATCTGTAGAACAGGCGCAATTTTTCAGCGTTTTTAGGTCAAACAGAAGCAAGCGCGAGGCGAGCACGAGAGCGGGTCTTGTGCGAGAGGAGGAGTAAAAAATTAAAAAAGTCACGAAAAAACACCTGTACCCCTATGCACACCAAGATAGAAAAACCACGAAAAACATTTTGAGAATAGTGAATAGCTAAGGAGGTTATGGTTAGAATTAAAATACTTTTAAAAAATATGTCAGAATCATTAAAAAAAAAAAAAAAAAGGAATCCGGTCTCAGGGCCCTTTTCCCTTTTTAATAAAATGGAACACTCTCGTATAAAATGTAGCTTATTGTTGCTTATTGTTCTTGTAACTTTCAGGCTACCTCCTGAACAAAATTACTCAGCGGTTAGAAATTTATGTGACAAGTCACAAACACAACATAAGATTAATTTGATTTTAGTTGCATATCAGTTTTAAAAAAAATGATAAGTATTCAAATTGAATTTTATGCAAATACTAGTCAAAGGCCTATTTTAAAAGAAATAGGATTGATCTTAAACAACAAGATCAGGGAATGGATAAACATACGTAGCACAATAAGTAGATACTTACCCCCTGTTGAGCATCAGTTGACATGAAAGACAGAAAACAACAATTGTTCAGTGAAGTGTCGTTAATAGTTTTAGCTTTAGTTTTAGCTTTAGTCGTTAATAGTTTTAGTTTTAGCTCAGTAATCATTAACTTTGTTCATTCCAATTCGGATCATTATCAGGCAATATTTTACAAGGCTTTTACTCTCGACTAACTCCGAGAAAAACTTCCTTATCTGAATATTGATGTGGTTATAAAAAAAAAAGTTTGTTTTTACCATCCATTTTGATATGAAGAAAGACAAGAAAGAGGAAACCATGAACTATTAGTTTCATTGAGGAGGCCTGGATCTGTCGAAGAGGCGCAATTTTTCAGCGTTTTTCGGTCAAACGGAGGCAAGCGCAAGGCGAGCGCGAGAGCGAGTCACGCGCGAGAGGAGTAGTGAAAAATAAAACCACGAAAAAAACACCTGTACCCCTATGCACACCAAGATAGAATAACCACAAAAAACATTTTGAGAATAGTGAATAGCTAGGGAGGTTATGATTAGAATTAAAATATTTAAAAATATGTCAGAATCATCAAAGGAATCCGGTCTCAGGGCCCTTTTCCTTTTTTTTTAATAACGAAATGGAACACCCTCATGTGAAATGTAGCTTATTGTTCCTTATTGTTCTTGTAACTTCCAAGCTACCTCCTAAACAAAATTACTCAGCGGCCAGAAATTTATGTGACAAGTCACAAACACAACATAAGATTAATTTGATTTTAGTTACATATCAGTTTTAAAAAAAATGATAAGTATTCAAATTGGATTTTATGCAAATACTAGTAAAAGGCCTATTTTAAAAGAAATTGGATTGATCTTAAACAAAAAGATCAGGGAATGGATAAACATACGTAGCACAATAAGTAGATACTTACCCACTGTTGAGCATCAGTTGACATGAAAGAAAGAAAACAACAATTGTTCAGTGAAGTGTTGTTGATAATTTTAGCTTAGTAATCATTAACTTACACCTGTACCCCTATGCACACCAAGATAGAATAACCACGAAAAACATTTTGAGAATAGTGAATAGCTAGGGAGGTTATGGTTAGAATTAAAATACTTTTAAAAAATGTCAGAATCATTTAAAAAAAAAGGAAATCGGTCTCAGGGCTCTTTTCCTTTTTTTGTAATATAAAATTGGAACACCCTCATGTAAAATGTAGCTTATTATTTCTTATTGTTCTTGTAACTTCCAAGCTAGGTCCAACAAAATTACTCAGCTACCCGAAAGTTATGTGACAAGTGACAAACACAACGTTAGATCAATCTAATTTTATTCACTTATCAGTTTAAAAAAAAAATGATAAGTATTCAGTTGGATTTTAAAAGAAATAGGATTGATCTTAAACAACAAGATCGGGGAATGGATAAACATACGTAGCACAATAAGTAGATACTTACAGTCTGTTAAGCATCAGTTGACATGAAAGAAAGAAAACAACAACTCTTCAGTGAAGTGTTGTTAATAGTTTTAGCTTAGTAATCATTAACTTACATTCCCAGGGAGAAGGCCAGTAAAGCTTTGTTCGTTCCAATTCGAATTATTTCAGGCAATATTTTCCACAACTTTTACTCTCGACTAACTCCGAGAAAAACTACCTTATCTGAATGTTGATATGGTTATAACAAAAAGTTTGTTTTTACCATTCGTTTTGATATGAAGAAAGACAAGAAAGAGGAAACCATGAACTCTTAGTTTCATCGAGTGGGCCTGGATCTGCAGAACAGGCGCAATTTTTCAGCGTTTTTCGGTCAAACGGAGGCAAGCAGGAAGCGACCGTGAGGTGCGAGTCACGCTTGAGAGGAGGAGTGGAAAAAAAAGACACATGTGCCCAGCAGAACAGGCGCAATTTATTGCGTTTTTCCGACAAACAGAGGCAAGTAGGAAGCGAGCACGAAGATTGAGTCACACACGGAAGGAGGAGTACAAAAAAAGAAAGGTAAAACCAGCTGTACCCTGTACCTACGCCAATTATTCAAGCTAATTTTTCCCTAAACACCGGCGGAGACTACAACAAACATGATTTTATGTCGAGGCAACATTTTCTCCAAAGAAATGACGGTTACAAGTAAACATATGCTTCTATGCGAGCGAAAGCTATAAAAAGGTGATATATTTGAACGTAAGTAAATCTTTACAGTTATTTTGGTGTTTTCAAATGCGTATGCGAACAAGTTTTGTAAACCTAGTGCGTCTGCTACCTTCGGAGGACAAATGTCATAAATGACATTTATCCCATCCCATTGTTTACAGTTGTTGTTGTTATTTTTTTTAAGATCAGTTCTGTTCGTATTCCCAATTTACTTCTTTATGTGCTTGTAAATACATCAGCGATGCATTTCCTTTGCCTATCCTTTACAGTTGGCTTGTTCGGAATTAAACGAAGGGCTTCTCGAATAGCTTCGTCCATAGAATATGATACGCTACGCTTTTGTTGAAAGATATTCGATTATCACATGATATTCACTGATCAATTTGATAGGAACGGTGGAAGTGTGGAAAGTATTTATTTTTTTGCGCTCTTCCCTCGCGCTCACCTAACGCTTGTCTCCGTTCACCAATGGGACGCAAAAAAATTACGGCGTTTCTGCAAGCAAGACAAGGCGTGGTGTGACATAGTCGGCAACAGGTTATCGATTAGAAACAAATTTTTAAATATTGAACTACCAAGTTACTTACTCCGCACTTTAGTTACATTAGGTTTACCTTTCCACGAAAAATCGCCAATATTTTATTATGTTTAAATGGTGACGATGAACGAAGGTATATGCATTCGATTAAATCAAATTGAATGAATAAAAAAAAGGAATAAAAATTTCAGTTGACTTATGTAAGCGGTCAAACCAAAAATGCTAAAGATAGTTAATAAAAAATAATGGTTACTTACGGCCTTCTTGTCACAAGGTCAGGTAAGATAATAAAAGAGAATAGAAAAGACAGTAAAATCATAAATCAGCAAATTGTGTCTGAATTAACGATCGTTTCAGCTCAATAGTTCACAATTCGAATAGACAATTAAAATCATACTCACATGCTGTATTGAGCAGTAACCAGAGGCAGAAAAGTAACAAAAAATGTTAGTTTAGGTGAGGAAAGAGTAATTTAAGAAAAAGAATGCAGTAATGTTAAAACTAATCAATGAAACTAGGTTAAACACAAGGGATAAGAACTCGTATCACACTTTTGAAGGTTTATTGGTCTGGAGACTTAGAGGATGAATGACCAACAATTAAAGGTAATGATATGATAATATTTATGGGCAACTGTTTGATACGTGTCTTTCCGCTTGTTCACTGAGGGACAAAGTTGTTTTCGATCTTATAAGCGGACTTGTCAACAATGGCATTTTTGCTGAATGGGAAGGAAGCTTGCAGTAATTGCCAGATTTTTATCTAATTTGCTCTTTTTCTGCTTGTCAGCATGACAGCATGAGCGGCGAAAAATGCCAATTTAAAAAAATATTCTGGTGAACTGTCGATGTTGTATTTTGATCATCCCTTTCCACATCGATATTTCAATTTTCTCAGTTTTCCGTCTCTGTTTACTTAAACCCAGTTCCCTGAAAGTTGTGTTTAATGCATTATCTTCTGCTGACATTATGCTCTCTCTCTCTCTCTCTCTCTCTCTCTCTCTCTCTCCCTCTCTTCCCACCCCCCCCCCCCTTATGAAAATCTTCCGCACTCGTTGTTCTTAGTTGTCCACTAAACGCAAGAAAGGCAGCGGCGCAGATGTGCTCGCAATGCAGCTGTTCATTCATGCTTTAATCATAAGAATATTCTTAAACAAACAAACAAACAAAAACGAACAAAAGGAGATGACAACGTATCATTATCCTTAAAGTAATTAGTTCTAAGCTTTCACCTACCGCCTGATGTATTTACATGTATTTGATCCACCGAAGGCGATATCGAGAGCAAAGAAAACGATAGGGATAAGCAGAATTCAACTATTATAAAACATTGTTCAGTTCAACTAACATTTACAGTTAAAGTAGGCAATACTAACACACTTCCCATCAATCATCATGTGGGACGAAAAATCTGGCCTCGGTTATTCTTCATCGACTGTTTTCGAGATATGTCATTTATTTTGCTATTACAACGACTGGTATTAGAACATCAAATTCTCATCACCATCCTCTCATCCTATGTTTTGTTACTCACGCACGTTTGCAGTATTTAGGAATGTTATGGAAAGTAGAGTAGAAACAGATGTTATAACTGAATTATTAACTTCAGTGATCTAATCAAAAATCACTTACACGCTGGTGTATTCACAAAGGCCGCACATGAGTAGAGAAAGCACAGATTGACAATTAAGTTAGGGTGATTAGATTAAAAATGAGTAGGCCAATAAATGAATTATGCATCGAATTAATTCGAAGCCTCAACATCCCCCACGGGGAATCCGTGGATCCGTTCAAATTTCAGCCTTCGGGGCCAAAAATTGTCTTTCAATACTCTACCTAAGTGCTGTACTTCATGGTCAGTTTTTTTGAAAAGGCAAAATGAGCGATCCTGACATTCTATACATTACCAAGCCCTATAAGCTAAACCTGGTAGACCTTTTCTCCGGAGCCATTCTTACCCAAAAGTGAACTCTTTATCTTAAAACACCTCCACATTACAAGTTGAAACACTTGTATTCGACACTTCCGGTTCAAATTCCCACCCCAACCAGGCGAGGCTCACATTCCCTAACCCTGGGCACGAACGACCGTTCCCCAAAGGGGGAATGTTAAAGCCTTAAATTGATCGGCCCATTAATCAATAACTGAAAGAAAAGCGAAGCCATTTAGTATTGAAAAGTCTTTTTTATGCAATGTGGTGTAATTGAAAAAAGAAAAAGGAAGTACATTGTTTTTAAACGATTTTGACCTTTGACCTTTACCGAAAGCAAGTTTCGTTAATTTTAAGATTGTGACGCTTTGATATCTCCTTTGCGGAGAATAGGAAGGAAAGAAAGAACCAAATCTTCAACACTGAATGGGCTCAAATCCACGCTAACTTGCATTCAAAGTTAAATATGATGCCACAAGATAAAGCTATTTTTCAAATTTTAACAATCATTTGTTGTTCAAAACAATGCAAAAGCAAAATTAAGTGAGTCCTGAAGGGAGGCTAAAGTAAAATTATTCATTAAGGTTTAGGATTCAGTGTGTGACCTTGAAACATGGGTTATTTTACAGGCCGAAACGCAAATCTCGACTTCTGAATGAAGTACAACGCCTCCTGATCTTTTCTTTTGTTATTATTAGTTTTCAGCTGGTAGAAAGGGTACAGAATGGGAGTGGTTAGCAGCTTTTTGGTCATGTGACAGGTTAGGAGTAACATCTAAATTAAGAAATTGAAGTAGCACTTACTTCCTGATGTTTCCGAAGTGCAGTCCATGAAAAACATAGAGAAAGGAAAGAAAAGAAAATCACCGGACCGGCTATCACATTCCCGTGTTAACTAAGCATAGAAAAGTGGGAAGAGTAATGAGATATTTCCTATACAGTGCCAGAAATTTAATCAAAACATTTAAATGCTTTTCTTTTGAACATGCAGTTTTTATTATCATAGTGAATGATGCAGCTGAGTTAATCCTCCCCTGTGCTTTTTAAAAATTCCCTAAAGATCAATATCAACGCCCTGACAGCAAAGGTGCGTACTGTTTTATATTTCCTTCTCCTCCTGAAAAGGAAGAGCTATTGTAAGTCGTGTTGCAAAAACTTGGTGACCTGTGAACATATTGCCATCCTGCTCGCCAGGGCAAATAAAACTAATCCATTTTATACAAAAACAGGGGGCCTCGCCATCATGATGGAAACGTGAAAGACGTCAAACTATCCTCATTTCAAAACTTAATGGGAAAACATAAAAACACGTTGAATTATTTTTAGTAAATGTTTTGTATACTAGTGACTGTCAACAGTAAGTTTCGATTAAAAAAAAAAAAAAACTTTCTAAAAATTTCTCGCCCGCAAGCATGAATGCTTCTAACAGGTAGCTGCTACACTTCTCTTTGACAAAAGTGTGATTACCATTGCACTGAAATAATTACAGAAAAGTATAAATGACATAGAATAAGTAAGTGATTAAATAAGCGAACACATTGTTTTGCACTTCAAAGTTAAGAAATTAATAAAATATCCAAAAGATTACTTACTTTGAGCTAATATTTCCATGAAAATGTTTCGTACATTGAGAGACAAGAAAACAATCTCAAATTATGTAGTGACCAAGATTTGTTTATTGCATTTGCAGTTCAAAGAAAAAAACTAACAACAACACACGACTAAATAAACAATAAAAATGAAATGGAAACTGAAGAAAAACATACTAAACTGTCGATAGTAACAACAATAAGAACAAGCTTAATTTTGCCTGCTCGGTCCACATTATAATTAAAGTTATTAATTATTCAATTCATTGAAAAAGAGAGAAGGCGGAGAGACAGCTCCCAATATTTGTTTGTGTCTCGACCTGATTACTACAGCACAACTTGAATAGTTAGCCATCAGTCCATAGGAAGGGCGACTGCACTATTTGGACAACGGTGACAGTGGTAACAAACTTACGACACTGCTGTTCATCTGAACCATCACCACAGTTATTTCCGCCAAGGCAACGCCTCCATTTATCAAGACACTTTCCATTAGCACAAGTGAACTCGTAGTTTGCACACTTTCCTGTATGATAATAAAAACAACTTAAATTCAAAGACAATATATTGAGCCTCTGTATTTAAGAAAAGGGAAAGAACAAACAAAACCTAAAATAATCCTAACAATTTAGACATACTTCTTCGCTCTGAAGTAAAAAACTATAGGACAGTAATTTTCATCTCCGAGGTTATGCCTTTGCCTCAAAATTCTCCCCTGCTAAATATGTTTGAACCGATAAGCAGACCAATAAGCAACTCACAAGCTCTTGCTAACACAGATTCCCTTTCTAAATTTTAATCCCTGTCGTCTACGATAGGAGAAAGTTGCCGCTGACCCTTGGTCTCTCTGTGTCATTTTTTTCTTCTTTTGACTTTTAGACTAATTTTGAAAAAAGAAAGAGACGAGGACTCGACTTTATCCTTTTTTTGATAACATGAATATCGGTGAATTTCAGCTTTGTAAATATATATGGAAGTCAATGAACATGTTTGATTAGTTTTCTTTCCTCCATATCTCATACAGCCTCCCTATGAAGCAGGAGGTGACCAGCTAACTTTGGTTTTTGTTCCGTTTTTGTCGTTTCAATCCACCTCTTGAAATCATTTTATACTTTAAAGATCCTCAATCTTAGATTTTCTATTGATGGTTACATGTAAATCAAATAAATACAAGCGACGTGTACAAAATATGCCATTCCTTCAATGCGGTTATCCGAGCAATATTACAAGGAAACGACACAAAGATAGATTTAGATTTATGATACTTACGGTCAGCTAATTGGCGCAGGTAAAACATGAAAGAAAAGGAAAAGTTACTCAACTGGTCTATTAGCATCATCACAATACCGTTAAGCTCTATGAAATTTTGGTTATGGCGCACTGGCGACAAAGTTTACGTGTAAAAGAAAAATTTATTGGTAAGCTCTACATTAGCAATTTAACATCCCCTGTGTTGCGACCGTTCGCGTTTTCGTGGTCAATTAATGCAGTCAATTAAGGCAATGTCGATGGGCGCATGTCTATATTTCTAGAAAAGCTTTTTACCAATTTATTTGCTAACGCTTGGGGAACGCAATATACTCGAGAAATCCCGAAGTATTCATTCACTACATGAATGCGTAATAATGGTTGGTTACCTTGCAAAGTACAAATCATAATTTCCGGTCTCCCAATTAATGCATTTGATATATGAAATCGCCGCTATCTCATTCAACTAGTTGCAGTTTATTTCATTCGATTTTAAAGTGACTTTGGCCATCACAAGAACCGTCATCATGCCATTAAAGTTCTTAATCTAAAGATGGCCCAATGTGACGGCATTCAACCAATAGCCAGTTCAGTTTTGTAAAACTACCTCTGCATATGATTTACGTCACAGCTTTATTTCGCTGTGTTGGAGGTGTTCTTGCAAATGAGGTGTTCTGGGAAAATATAGATTTTTTTCTATATTTTTGAAAAGAGAGTCAGCCTTCCAATTTCATATTACTTTTTGAGAATAGCATTTTTACGCTAAGCTCATATAAAGAATAAGAAGATATACAGAAGTAGAAGTTACCTATCTACTACAGTACTTACTGCATTGTTCGTCTGATCCATCACTACAGTCAGTGATCCCATCGCAGCGTTCAGACGCGTGGATACACTTTTGTTGATTTGCACAAGTAAACTCATCACCTCGACAAGTACCTAGCAGATGATTAAAAGAAACGCATGCACCGTGACAAAACGTTGGCACTTCTTGTACATTTTTTACCAAAAATATATAATGAAT
This sequence comes from Pocillopora verrucosa, assembly GCF_036669915.1. Taxonomy (NCBI): domain Eukaryota; kingdom Metazoa; phylum Cnidaria; class Anthozoa; order Scleractinia; family Pocilloporidae; genus Pocillopora; species Pocillopora verrucosa. The sequence continues at coordinate 790,332 of NC_089322.1, read as the reverse complement.
ATTAAGGGCTACTTCACGACTTGAGCAGCTTACTTTTAGTGATTGATTTTTTTGTGATTGGCATTTTGCAGTGACTTTTCATCGAAGACAAAGTTTGACAACCATCAACTTCCACTTTATATTTCAAATTCTGTATTTAATACTCTTTTCGTTGACTCAAAGCTTCTGAAAGTTTAGTTAAAAACAAAAAAACAAAAAACATCATACGCAATTCAGAAGTTTAGTGATTCGCCAGTATGTGATGAGATTTACTTTAAACATCATTGTTATTGTTACCATCATTAAAATACACATTTATTGTCCGATGAAATTTTCATGGAAACGTTTGAAGATGGTGAGTTTTTAATGAAATGTCGCAAATATCAGTAAGACACGCCTCAATCATGGCGAGCTTCTTACCTGAGATTTAAATTTTTTCTCATTATTTTTTTAAATTTAACGCCAGCATGAGATGTTGAATGGTTTAGACCGGTACAAGTACTTAGTGTATCAGTTCTGTCAAAATTTGGAGTAACAGGTTAAGTACTCCAAGGTCCCCTTCAGATACAGAAAAGCCTGTTCAGAATAGGGTTGGAATTTGTAATGCGTCTATCATGCCAAACTTCTTTTGGTTATAAGGTTTCATAGGGAATCACTCGGTTGACTCGAAGTTAAACATTACAAAATGGCAGTAGCAACATACTCGCAGATGTGCAGGGGACGGCTACCAGCATGAGCAGTAGAACAACCTGGGGATTCATGACAATCTTTGTGGAAACAAAAAAAAGGTAAAAAATAATCAAAATCGAATGTAATGAGTCAAATCGCTCCTTTTTTGGTAGGAAAGTAAGCAATCCGCTGATTGTTGTGCTGCTTAGTTAAGTCCTCCCACCAATAAAGGAACGACGGGCAGTCTGAGACTGCATGTAGTTACTGATATAGCTTCTGATACAGCACAATGACCAATTGACTTTCAACCAATAATTCAAAGGTAAAAAATAATCATATAAATAATGACAATGATAGCAATAGTAATAAAAATTCATAGAGGGCTAGCTCGAAAACCTAACGGTTCCCCCAGCCTCTAGGCTCCAAAATGATACAACTAAGTTTATTTTGCCTGTTCATTGTAATCATTTTTCTTATTTCATTGTAATTCCATTTTTTTTTAGAAATAAAGACCTGTTGTTGTTGTAGTAGTAATTATAATAATGATAATGATGATAATGATGCTACTATGGTCACAAGCCATTGAGAAACGATCGAAATTGCGTTTGAAAACATGTTGTGCATTTGATATTTAACCATTAGAACTTAGAATGAAGATTTTATGTTGACATTAGCAACAATGAAATGTTCTGATATACACAGTGCAGCTCAAAGATAAGGAAACATTGTATAGAAGTACCATGCGCACGTATAAAGCAACATACGTCGACATACTCGCATAAGTAATCGTATGTCCTTCTCGTATGGGCCTTTGTTATTCATTGCTCTACCTGTGCTTTGAGTGGCATTGAGTTATCGAAAAAAGATATGGTACTGTAAAAGCGCCGGCTGCTCGCATGAAATGGGCAAAGTAATTATGAAAACGTCCATGAGAGTTATCGTGTTGAATATTTCTGTCTTTTGATAAAAATATGACTGTACTTTTTCTTTTTTTTTTTTTTTTTTTTGATATTTTATTTTGTTGTATTGTAATTTCTGGTCACTTACACCTGTATAATAATATTGTGGTATTCCTAATAAATTTGTAAGGGAGCAATAAAAGGTACACTTTACCTTTCTTGCACTTGGCAGGGATCTGACTCGAAACGCTTGTACAATCTGAAAAAGTAAAATAAGTAATCAATTAAGAAATTGGAGTTCGTATCAAACTGAGAAAACTAAAGAATAGAAATTGAATTATTCATAAATACATTTTGATTAACTATGTTACTTGTTCGTCACAGCATTCCTGAAGCCACTTGAAGTGACTTCTGAATGGGCAAGCTTAACGAGAATTTTATCACCAATCTGCTCCTTGCAGATACTGGTTCCAACTCGGTAAAAGAAACTGAATTCGATAAAAACCGAGACTTCTTGATATGAAAGTTGATAGAGCACTGTTCAGCATCAAAAGTTCAACGCGTTTCAAATGAGCAATTACCTTCGATGCAAGGTGTTTTAGAGGGAAACCCTCCGAGAAAATAGACAGTTACTCGCGGGAAAAAAAACGTTCTCTTTAGATAGAAAAGAAAATGATAATAGTCTTTAAGTTATTAGTAGTTAGCCGTTTCCTTTAGAACGAGCGGACATGAACAGATAATGTAAATTAACCAAAACATAAGAGCTAATTTAACCGACAGGTGCTGTTAAGAAAAATGTCCAACAAATTTTTTTTTTTATATATTCTAGGGCACGTTCGTTTCCCGTCCGTTGATAACAATAAGTGGATTACCTCAGAATTGCATGATCTCTCCCAAGGATTTTTTTTCCCTCCAATGTTGTCTTGTTTTCTGCCTATTTAATGTACTATTTTAAGACAAAATATTTTAGCAGTTTTTCCTTTTTTTGTCAAGAGGAAAACAGGTAAATGTGCGAATATAATTCAGCTATAACGACCACTTTGATCTAGAAGTATATAAGCAAAGCTTATTTAACAAACACTTTATCAGAGATAAAAACATACAGAAGCAAAGTACTCTAAAAAAATATTAGCCCAAAATGCTAAATATACCGAGATAATGGTATTAATCAACAACACTCTTATGTCCGTCGAAGTCGCCCCTATCAGAATTAGAATCAGTATTTGCATGGTACTAAAAACCATCAGCTTTAAAATAATTATTTAACAACCGAGTCGAAATAATAGAGATGATGATCATCGGCGATGATCAATTATACACGGCACATCATCAGCAGGTAACAACTGAATTACATCATATTTAGAATTACCATGTTTTCAGTGTTCCACACGGTACAAAAATAGCCTAGAAAAAATTACCTTTCTCTAAGGTGTCCCTCTGAGAATGAATAGATTCCTGCCGAACAAAGTCGAAAGTCGCTGAATATAAATATTCCTTCCGTGATAGAAAAAACCAAAAAAAGGAAGACGGTGACGTTAACTTTGCATAAAGATGTATTTCAGAATCCAATTCTCTTTAAATGTTGATGACCTCACCTCGAATCGAGCAAGTAAGAGGGCAGGAAAATTATAAGCTTGCAACCATCTGGAGAATGCAATTAACTTCTGAATAAACGGGTTTCTATAAATATAATTTTATTTTCACTTGGTTCCGTAATGATAGTCAATCCAACACGTTAGAAAATTCAGATCGAGAGTAACTGAGGCATCTTATGGTTCTTATGAAATTTTTTATAACACTATTAAGAATAAAACGTTCAAGGCGTTTTAAATGAGCAAACACCTTTGACGCTGAATAATTCTAAGGAGAAACCCCCCGTAAAAAAATTAGATAGTTGTCAGATAGGTAAACACTGCTCTGTTGGGATAGAAAAGGCGAGAATAACAATAACAATCGTAATAACGACGATGATGATACATGTAAATAATAAAAATACTTATAACCATACTAATAAAATGATTATGGTAATCTATAGATGGGAAAATTCACATGTAGCTTTCATTTTTTCGAATACCGTTGCTGATCGGCAAATTAGCATAATATTCTTCTTTTTAATCAGAGATTGGAATCTTGACATCATCATTGTTTTTAATCAGCCAATCAAGTAAGAGATCCTTGAAGCTTGAAGCCATTTGGTGACAAATAAAGTTTAGTGGCGTCATTAGACTGTTTCAACCGTCAGCTGTCAAGCAATTTTCCCATTTCCAACAGTTTCTAATTTCCTTTCTCTTTGTTTTTGTTCGTCGTTTTAGTTTGGTCTCGTTTTGTTTTTCAAGTGTATATTGATTCGTCTTTCTTTTTCTATAACCGTTTCTGTTCATTTTTTAGACAGTTATTAGTAATTGGCAAGCGTTTATTTGCGATCAAGCGGCCAACAAAAAAAATGAAATTTTAACGCCCACAATGCAAATAAACCAAAAAAGATAAAACGTTCACTTCACCCACAGGCGCCGAGAAGAACAATGTCCAATTTATATAGTCTCCTACAAATATGCATACTAAGGCACTGTTTTTTTCCATCTCTTAGCGACAAAAAGGGGCACCACAGAATTTCAAAATGTTTCTTATTTAATTTTCCCTTTATTTTTTCTTTGTTTCTATTTTCTTTTGATGTACTGTCTTTTAAGACAAAAATGCTTCCTTCGTTTCTATTTTTTTTTTTCAAGAAGAGAATCGCGTGAGCGTGCGGATGTAATATGTTGGATGCTTACTCTCAGGAAAGATAATAGGCAAACAGGGGTGGGCTGGGGAGAGGTTAGATCTTTAACTTTCAAGATCTGATTGTCAATTCTCCCCTCGATGTGCTACACATTTCCTTTTTAATTGGATACAAGAATTTGATGTTAGATCAAGATAACAACCTCTACCTGATAAGTTTGAATATTCTCATTACCTGTCTGCTGAATAATGTATGGATATCATAGGAAGAAGATTCATAGTGATCACCACTGGGAGTGAAAGGCTAACCAATCCCACTTCCCCTGAGAACAATTTTTAAAAGGAATAATAATAATGAAAAGATAAGAAAAACAATATCTCTTGGCAATAGAGTTAATCTAAACGCCCACCGAGTGACGCATGTCGATTTTTTTATGGTTTACGGAACATCTTGCAAAGATATAAAACACTCAGTTGAAGAAACAATGGATTAGTAGAAAGGCTCGAACATATGGAATAATGTAAAAGATAACTTTAGGGAAAAAATAACGCAAGTCAAATGACATCGATGAAGTAATGCAAATTAAAGAAAGAAACTTCACCGTAGTCTGTTTTTCATTTTTCCTTCTCCCCCTTCTCCCGGGGTCTTTCGAAGAAGGAAAGGCTCCTAAAAAATGCACTCTGTCTCCGGATCTCTAACATGATTGGCTGACTCAAAAGAATGATAATGTCATGATTCTAATCTTTGATCAACAGGAAGAATATGATGCTAATTTGCCGATCAGCAACGGTATTCGAAAACATTAAAGCTATACGAAATTTACCCATCTATAGATTATCATTAATCATTTTATTAGTATGTTTATAGGTATTTTTATTATTTACATGTATCATCATCGTCGTTATTGCAATTGTTATTGTCATTCTCGCCATTTCTATCCCAACAGAACAGTGTTTACCTATCTGATAACTATCTATGTTTTTACGGAGAGTTTCTCCTCAGAATTATTCACCGTCAAAGGTGTTTGCTCATTTGAAACGCCTTGAACGTTTCATGCCTAGCAGTCTTATAAAAAAATTTCATAATAAACCTAAGATGCCTCAATTACTCTCGACCTGAATTTTCGAACGTGTTGAATTGAGTATCATTACGGAACCAAGTGATAATAAATTTTTAATGACAGGAACCCGTTTATCCAGAAGTCAATTGAATTCTCCAAATGGTTGCAAGCTCCTAACTTTCTTGCCCTCTTACCGGCTCGATTCGAGGTGAGGTCGTCAACATTTAAAGAGAATGACTTTTGGATTCAGAAATGCATCTTTATGCAAAGTTAACGGCACCTTCTTCCTTTTTTCGGTTTTTGTCATCGCGAAAGGAATATTTATATTTAGCGACTTTCCAGTTCGTTGTTTGTTTCGTTCAGGGTTCCGTATGCATGCATATGTATGTGTGATGAATTTACAACAATTTTTCGAGTGAATTCATAATGCATTCATATAAGCGCTTACGAAGAGTTACAATTTTATAAACAAGCAGTTAGGGAGAGATAAGAGAGACGGTAAGTTTTGAACTCGGTTAAGAAATGAAGATGATTTTAGTATTGTGACGAGCGTGGGACAAAGAAAACTTCTGAGTCCTTATGAGGAATCGAACCTCAGACCTTCGGATTCCGCTGTCTGATGCTCTACCACTGAGTCACAGAGACTCCATGGTGAGCCAAGTCTCTTACGAAGTAAGCTTTGATTTTGATCTTGTGCTTGAGCGTGGGACAAGGAAAACTTCTGAGTCCTCATGAGGAATCGAACCTCAGACCTTCGGATTCTGCTCTCCGTTTAGAGCGAAAATAGGACGAAAAGAAAGAGACTGAGCGACCAAAAAAAAAAACAAGAAGTAATTACGTAAAGTAAGTCGAGAAAAACGCGCAAGAAAGTTAGAGAGGACACCAAAATATGCAGAATACGGTGAAAGGAACGTGAAAGAGAACAAGAGAAGACATAAGTAAAAAGGCGAATATTTAGCGAAGAGTAACGCGAGAAGGAAGTACATCTAGGAGTCCAATACCTTCAACTTTCCCTCGAAATGACTGAACATCCGAGCCATTTCCTCTTTGGTGCTGGCTATTTCCTCTAAGCATCTTTTGAGTGTGTGAACCAAATCAATGAGTTGTCTCTTTGAACAATAAGTAACAGCACACTGCTGTTGGATATCATCGTTTAGTACATTCCACAGTGGACTGTCGATGCTTAACGCGTCTTCAACCGCAATTGTGAGGGGTATTTACAACCCACCGTGTCAAAGTTTTGTCCTGTGTACTCCTTGACCAGCCGTTTAATGGCTCCTGTTGCCTTCGTAACTTGGGCACAAAGCCGTTTTGCAATGGCTTGTCCATCTAAAGAATTAACACAGCATGAGTCAAAATGATACCGCAGAAAGCCTACACTACAATCATTTCATTACGATATGTTGGTTAGCTCTAATCGGGCGTCTTATGGACGACTGTTAGCACTGGAACATATCAATGCAATGCCTGCATATTTCTTCATTACCTGTGAGAGAAACCACTTTTCTGAGCACTTGACATGCATGGATAATAGCAAGTCTTCTCGACGCTTGTCTTGCAAATTGCGGAGGTATGCAATATACATGCTGTTGTCAGGAGACCATCGGGGTTGGCCGCCCTCAAGGTTCTTTAGCTGTTGATCCAACCTATAACCAGCAGAAAGGAAAACAGTGGAGAAAGCAAAAATTTGGTTGGAATTTGGTTTTGCATTGATTTGCAGTGCGATTGGCAAACAAAATTTGCCCTGAGAACCAAGTAAAATACCAATAACGACTTCCACGTTTAACGGCATGGAATTGTCCATAATTCTGATTGCTCGATTGCGTGATTGTCTGTTTACTTGTATGATTAACTACTTGTAGATTTTGTGGCTGGTAATGAGCATTTTTCTTTGTTTTGGCGGACCTCATTTGAAAACCGTTTTAACATCCTACGTAAAGATCATTTAGTTCCCAGACCAGGGGAGTAAATATAGCAGAATCCAAAAGATGGTTTCATACTTGTCAAGCTGATCGTCAATATTTTCAGATGCCGGGGAACATTTTTTTGCAAGTTTGTTCTGTTAATGAACAGTTTGAAAAATTCAGAAGAAAACTATGAGAGAAAGTTAGGACAAATGACAGAAAATGATGGACCAAAAAGTAACACATTTCCTGTAAAATTCAGAAACGACAATTAGGGTAAACATTATATGAAAAACAGATCTCCATGCTACTCCATACCTTACACAGCAAACTTGTCCGGGTAATCATCTGGTGATGAGCCTTCAAAGAAGAAAATGTGAATTCATAAAGGAACTTGTAACTGTTTAAGTAACTTGCGTGTACCTTCCTGAACTTCAGTTGTGGTACTCTAATTTCCTCTTAAGCACTTCAAAAAATTTATCAAACTAGAATCAAAAATTAAGGAGGGCAAAATAAAATGGAAGTCATTAATTTGTCATGATTATTTTTGGTCGTTAAAGGTGAACCATTCCAAATAAGATCACAGCCGACCGAGTTGCAAGATAAAAAAGTATGGTTAGAGGTCAATAACAACTAGGCATTCCTCGCGAAATTTGATAATAGCCTGGGACTTAGCGCGTGTCGTGTTGGAACTCGCTATGTTACTAATCGTCGTAAATATAGTCTACACACGGGAATTACATCTGACCTTGATACAGTCAACAAAATCACTTGCAGTAATATCAGAGTAATTATGCCGAGAAAAGCGAGATCACTTTCGAAGAGAAAGACCATGTAATCCTGTATCATTATATCTTTCGGATCAAAAATGGCGGGCTTTTCAATCTTCGAAACTCTACACGTTGTGGATTCGTTGTGGTAAACTGTCTATTTGTTTTGGCCACGGCTGCATTGGATAGCACCTCTGAACTCAATAATCTTTTGGATACTTGGCGAAAGGAAGATCAGGATAATGCATCACCCGTTAAAACACTAAAAAGGTTGGTGAAGTGTAATAGTAGTAGTATTTTTGGTAAAATTTCCGCACAGCCCCCTACTATCGTAAAACAAAGCTGTTTCTCCAATGGCAATGTGTTGTTTTTGTCATTGTTTTCTTTATCCAAGAACTGAATGCATAATGTAGGATGGGGCTGTGCGGAGATTTTACCCTGCTTGTGTTAAAACTGTTGTTGGGTCGGCATGTGGCTGTAATTACACCAAACAAAATTTCCTTTTCCCCTCTCAGAACGAATGAAACATAGCATGGAAAGGCTCTGTTCAGAAATGATGAATTTATGGATAAACTAGTGAACTCCTACATCATGAACTCTGTGGAACAGTTTGATCTGAACTGCACTGCAGCCAGAGTGTTGTTAAATGCCATGCCTGGGCTGGAAAGTGCTGCAGTTTTTCAGGATATGGTAAGTTTATCAAGGTATTCTAAATCCTTCAACTCCCAAGATCTGATTTATATTCTCTCCTCTAGCTGCTACACATTTCCTTGTAAATTAGTTATGAGAATTTGGTGTTTCACACTTTTCACACTTTTATTTTTTTTATTTTCTTACATATTTACAAGATATTAGATCAAGATGACAACTTCTTCCTGATAAGTCTGACTATTCTCATTACCTTTTTGCTGGATAATGTATGAATATTATAGGGAGAAGTTACTTGTTAATCACTTCTGGGAGTTAAAGTGTTAATAATCTTAAGATGTGACATTTTTTTGTCAGCTTGAGTTCCATGTTAAAGTCCAGAAATTGTGTCCAGTTTCTGTGGCATGGCACTCCCTTCCTTTTTTAGAAAAAAAATAATTACTTAATATTAACTCACACAATTTCTACTTCCTCAAATTATGGATTAAAAAAAAATGAATTTCTTCTAGTTATGAATATATGAAAAATTCATGAAAAAGTTGCAAAAACTTAAAAAAATGCAAACTTTTCAGATTCACTTTCATTTTTCCTTAATTAATAAATATATATTTCTTTAATAGAGTAAGAGAGATGGTAAGGTTTGAGCTTGGCAAAGAAATAGAGAAAGATGTTTTTTGTCTTGTCACAACAAAGAAAAAATTCTGATCTGAGTCCCCACGTTGAATCAAACCTTAGATCTTGGGATTCTGGGGTCTGATGCTCTACCAGTGAGCCACAGAGACTCTATGGTGAGTGAGGTTTATTACAAAGTTCAGTGACACTTGTCCTGCATACTGCAAGGATCAGTAATGTTGTTAGCATCATGTTTGTGAACAGAATATGACTCAGAATTTTTTCCCTGGTCCTACACATGTGACAAGATGAAAACATCTTTCTTTATTTCTTTACTGAGTTCAAAACTTACCATCTCTCATTCTATTTATAAGCATGATGCTATGCAGGACACTATGCAGGATGCATGTCACATGAACTTTGTAATAGACCTCACTCACTGTGGAGTCTCTCTGGCTCAGTGGTAGAGCATTGGAGTGTGGAATCTGAAGGTCTGAGGTTCAATTCCTCATGGGGACTCAGAATTCTTTTCTTGTCCTACACTTGTGATGAGACAATAAACATCTTTCTCTACATATTTCCTATCAAAAAATTATGCAAGTGGGCCAGAGAAGCCTTAGAACCCCTAAGATCATATGCTACAGGTATTTATATCACAGTTTACTGGTCTTACTTTACACAGTACTTCGGTAACCAGTCAATTCGCCGACGGACCAACTCGCCGACGCCAACTCGCCGACGTATAAAATCGAGTAGAGACGTCGGCGAGTTGGTCGTCAATCCAATACAACTTATTAGAAGTTAAACATACAGAAAAGTAAACGATATTTAGTAAAAAAACCCTGGTGAACATTGGTGAACATCTAACAGAAGCTTAAACATTGGTGAACATCACCAATGACTATAACAGCTTAAGACGCGAACGAGTTATTGTGCGACAACCCTTGCGAAATGGCTTTTGGAATTCCTAGGAATTCCTAGGATTTTCCTAGGAATTCCTAGGAATTCCTAGGAATTCCTAGGAATAAAGGTGTGAATTTTCACGGTAAATTCGGACTGGGAATTCCTAGGAATTCCTAGGAATTCCCAACCATAACAACTCTGGTTCTAAAAACCTAGAAATTCCTAGAAATTCCCAGAAATTCCCAGAAATTCCCAGAAATTCCCAGAAATTCCCAGAAATTCCAAGTTTATAGCCAACAGGACTTGGAATTCCTAGGAATTCCTAGGAATTCCTAGGAATTCTTAGGAATTCCAACTCAGAGAACCAATGACTTTCCCTGAAAAGCTGTAAATCTAAAAAATTCCTAGGAATTTCTGGGAATTTCTGGGAATTTCTGGGAATTTTTGGGAATTTTAAGGAATGTTTAAGAATTACTGGGAATTTTAAGCAAAAATTTGAGGCTAATGATATAAAATAAATACTTTAAATTAAAAAAAACCCAGCTAAAATTCAAGTATTCAATGAAATTTATTTAGAAGCTTAATTAAGGCTTACATGTAAAATATTTTTGATTAATTAACATCAATGTGTGGTAATATTAGGATGGAATTTGATTTATTTTTCTTTTCTTGAAAACTTCATACGGATTAATCCTCAATTACAGCTATTCATATAAAATAGTTCTAATCAATCATTAAATTTGGTTTGACACAAATTGTGAATAAAATCTGTCGATTCTTTTCCATAAAATACAATATCTTAAGTTATATTTGAAAACCAAGCACTCTTGGGAGTGAAGGGGCTAATTACAGACAAATAAAATTGATTTTTTGATTAAAATCTTGTTGTAACTGTAACAATAAATTAGAATGAAGTTATCCTAAACTGCAAACTTAGCTGCTGTTTGTACTGTTTGTATTTTTTTTCCTGGGCTCACAATGAGTTGGCCTTGAATGAGGTTGTCAACAAGAACCTTGACCATTTTGTATCTGGATTCCTTGACATCTGAATTTGAAAAAAAATAATATATTAAAATATGTATATTTAAAGCTCAGACCAGGCTTTTAAGATGGCTATGAGGAAAAGGGCATTCATTGGATTCTCAAATTGAGAAATCTCTGTTATATTGAGTGACTTTTATATTGGAGTTAGTACATCTCTCTCATGGATTTTACTAAAAAAGGGCTGAATACATTATTTTGTTTTTACCAAGGAGGGCTTCTTTATGTACTAAGGTTTGTTTAATAACAGTTCCTATTATGAATCTTGAATGTTCCCAAACGTGACTAGAGGAATCTTGAAACCTTACTGATAGGTTTATTTCATTGTAAAGCATAAGCTTAAGAAACTGCGGCATGCAAGTGACCGATTCGATTCTCAGAATTATTCTAGTTTCAGTTGCGCCGAGCGTTATGTAAGCTTAATTCAACCCGCTACATCTATTCTTTTATAAGATTTTGATCACGTAACGAATATCGCAATTTTTACTCACCACAAGCTTTCAAAATCGTAGCTTTACAGATGGCCACTCGACCCTTGTTTGTACCAGTCAATATGTCAACTGTTGTCCCTTCTTTTAACTTCACGGCGCCAACGACTTTCTTTTCTTTTACAACACTCACGCTATTCTCGTTTTCCCATTGAACCACAATAAAAGCTATCTTTAGAAATGTTATATTAAGCAAAACAGTTGAGAAAAGCGATCAACCGATCCAAAGTACATTCAAAGATGAGCGCCAAATGGAGTCTTCTTTGTTTCTGATCACGGGCATGATCACGTGGATCCTTTAGGACTTGTAATTGGCTAGCAAAGTGAATCCGCTGGCTTGCCGATTGCAGTGTTAAGAGAAGCGCCTAACTTTATACTGACTTCTCCGACCGGTTCTCTGCTTCTAGAAGATGGATAGCTTGGTGATATAAATAAAGATGTGAGCTCACTCTATGTAGAAATAATCGAAAAGAATCGATCGTATTACAAATGCACGATTTGTGGCCGAAAGTTGTCGAGGAAACAAAGACTCGAAACTCACTTGAGTTGTGTTTAAATGGCCAAGGTGAGAAATAACACAAGCCAATCACAGTTCTGAATGCGACTACAAATCGTCTTTTACCCTCATATTTATAAAAGAAGGATACCACATTCGGAAGTATAAGAGATACATAGATGATCCCAGTGTACCAGTACCTAAATCTACAAAGCTTGACCGTAGCAAGCGTTCAGCAACACGTTCCAACACCGCCATCTCGATTCCTCAGTCAGTCGTTTCCACTGAACTTAAAGCAGTATTGACAACAGAGTAGAGTGTGTCTTACAAAGGAGAAACATTTGTACAAGAGACAGGAGTAGCTATATGCGATTACAGAGGTGCGTTGGAACTCTGGCCCACAAATAGTTATGCACTGCCCGAAGTATAAAACAATCTTGTTGATAGCTGACAGACAGAGAAGAACAACAAGTAAACTTAAGAGCTGTTATTATTGAAGTGTGACTATCACTTTTCATTTTTATATAAAGAAGGACTTGTAATTTGCACCAAAAATAAAAAGATGTAAATTTTTTTGGGAGATCCAGTGATTGGGACATTTAAGAAATTAAGATATGAAAGGAAACTTGGTTGGTACTTCTCACTACTAACAAGTCTTGTTGACAAATATTTTCAGATCAGAGTTTCAAATAAAGTAAATTGAAGACGTCATATAAAAAGGTGTTTTTCCTCTAAGGGAACATTGACTACCTCTGTCTTGTCTGCATGCCAAATGTTTGCAAAGTGTGTGGATGATCCACAAGTATTGGAACTCTTACAAAACATTTTTGTAAGAGTTCCAATACTCGTGGATCATCCACACACTTTGCAAACATTTGGCATGCAGACAAGACAGAGGTAGTCAATGTTCCCCTTTTCTTACAAAAATGTTTTGTAAGAATAAAAACAGCAAAACAAATTACAGCGATTAGTCATGAAAATAGAGCAAAAAACTGAAAAAAAAAGCAGCAACAACAATCATGAAAAAAGAAAGATTAATTAGGTGTTGAATTTGTTTGTCTAAGGCATGAAATTTCTACTAAAAGTATTGTCAACAAAAAGTCTCAGACAGCATTTGAGGCAACTGAGCTTGACTGTTCCAAGGTTTTCTAACAAAGGCAACCAGTAATGTAGGTTAGGGAAATAAGATAACAATATAATTATTGTTAATTATTGTGGAAGTTGGCAATTTCCATTTAACATAACTGACAGCTGGTTCATGAGAAAATCCATATTAATGTAAAGATTTACTAAAACTTAGTTTGAGTAATAAATTTCATGATCTTTAAGTTATAAACATGTACATGTATGTATATCTCTTGGTAAGTTTTGTATAGCATACCTTTTATTGAGCCAAAGTTTTAAGCCTCTGAAATTACTCTTTTTCTTAAAACCTTCACATTCAAGGTATTGAGAGTTTCTTAGAATTTATGTGGACCTCAGGGTATTAAAATTGCCTCAAATTCAATTCCCAGAAATTCCCAAGAGTTCCACACTTCTTATATTATAGGTAGTTTGTAAAGCTGAGAATTCCTAGGAATTCCTAGAGATTCCAAGTCCTCACAAACTGGAGTCTTCCTTTCCCAGAAATTCCCAGTAATTCCAAGCTTTTTAAATCAGAGTTAATTTGCATAGTTGGGAATTTTTGAGAATTCCTAGGAATTCCTAGGAATTCCTAGGAATTTTTAGGAATTCCTAGGAATTCCCAGAAATTCCCAGAAAACTGGGAATTCGGTTTGCAAGGGTCATTTGCATAATTGGGAATTTTTGAGAATTCCTAGGAATTCCTAGGAATTCCTAGGAATTCCCAGAAAACTGGGAATTCAGTTCGCAAGGGAACAACACCGTAAAGACTCATCATGTCAATCGCTCAGATTTTTTAACGAAAACTTGGCTTTCTAGACAAGATCTTTAGTAAAAAGCATTTCTTTTTATTTACAACAATGTTTATAAGGATCTCAAGGCGAAAAAAGGGAAGTAAACATCACCAATGACTCAAACAGCTTCAAACGCGAACGAGTTATTGTGTGACAACAACACTGTAAAGACTCATCATGACAATCGCTCAGATTTTTTAAGAAAACTTGGCTTTCTAGATAAGATCTTTAGTAAAAAGCAATTATTTTTATTTGTAACAAAGTTTATAAGGATCTCCAGGCGAATAAAGTAAAGTAAACATCGCCAATGAATACATCCGCTTCAGACGCGAACGAGTTATTGTGTGAAAACAACACCGTAAAGACTCATCATGTTAATCGCTCAGATTTTTTAACGAAAACTTGGCTTTCTAGACAAGATCTTTAGTAAAAAGCAATTCTTTTTATTTGTAACAAAGTTTATAAAGATCTCCAGGCGAATAAAGTAAAGTAACCATCGCCAATGACTACATCCGCTTCAGACGCGAACGAGTTATTGTGTGACAACAACACCGTAAAGACTCATCATGTTAATCGCTCAGATTTTTTAACGAAAACTTGGCTTTCTAGACAAGATCTTTAGTAAAAAGCAATTCTTTATATTTGCAACAAAGTTTATAAGGATCTCAAGGCGAATATAGCGACGCTAACATCGCCAATGAACAAAATTGGCTGTAGACGCCAATGAGTTGTGTGAGTCATTGGTGATGTTTACTTCGCTTTATTCGCCTTGAGATCCTTATAAACTTTGTTGTAAATAAAAAGAAATGCTTTTTACTAAAGATCTCGTCTAGAAAGCCAAGTTTTCGTTAAAAAATCTGAGCGATTGACATGATGAGTCTTTACGGTGTTGTTGTCGCACAATAACTCGTTCGCGTCTTAAGCTGTTATAGTCATTGGTGATGTTCACCAATGTTCACCAATGTTTAAGCTTCTGTTAGATGTTCACAAATGTTCACCAGTGTTTTTTTTAATAAATATAGTTTACTTTTCTGTATGTTTAACTTCTAATAAGTTGTATTGGATTGACGACCAACTCGCCGACGTCTCTACTCGATTTTATACGTTGGCGAGTTGGCGTCGGCGAGTTGGTCCGTCGGCGAGTTGGTCCGTCGGCGAGTTGACCGTAATTCAGTACTTCAGGCTTTGAACATTTTGGTCACCATACCTGAAAAAGAGAAAAAAGAAAATTTAGTTGACAAAATATTTAGCATCAAGTGGCCTCCTGGGGAAAATTAGATTTATCTCATTCTTGTACAGCTTCAGCTTCTGAATTAACTCAATTTTGTGTACATGTTTATTAACTGGGTGTAAGTAGAAGGTTGTTTTAGTGAGGTGATCCAAGGTAGTGTACAAGGTTAAGATATAGATAGTCATTGTTTCATTGAGGATTATAATATTCCTTTTTGTTCATTTTTAATGTGTATTTCTGCAGTTGCAAATTTAATTTGCTTTTAATTTCAATTATCAAATAATAGAAACTTTGATAATTATTTTATTAACAGGTCTTTTAGCTTTTGCCATGGAGAGCCAGGATATTGCAGCAGACTTCAGAGAAGAAAACTCTACCTTGGTAAGTCAGTATAGTAACTTTAAAGAGTGACCAGCATCTAATTTCTCCTTACAATATCTCCCCTGAATCAAACATACATGTAAAGGCTATGAGAACAAAGGAAATGATCACCAAATAAAAAAGCTTTTGACGTCTTCAAGTTGTTAAATAAATTCTCCAAGTCAACAACTAAAGAAATGTATATAGAACAGTATGGAGAATATCCATACTGATGTTAGGGTGAAAAGGGGTTTTTAAAATATTACACCGTAGCTTTGTGTTTAACAGCATTTGTTTTCCAAAAGTCAGAGTGTATAGTTGGGTTTACACTTCTCAGGAATTGTCTTTTGTCACTCATGGCATTTTTTGTTTGGAACACCTTTTTTAAACTATATGCTGAGGATTAATTGTTGAATTTCACATGTTTAGGTTCTCTGTATGCTGTGGCAGCTGCAAATTTTAAACGACTTGTCAGACCTTACATAGTCCCTTGTGACAGACCTGTTAAACAGGATTATCCTGAAGGCAAAGACAAACAGGAACAAGAGCAAAAACAGTAAAATTGTGAGTAACAGGGAATGGAAAATTTTGATCTGGAATAAAATGATCAGTTAAACAATTGTTATCAAGAACAAAAATATTTAATGATCATCTGTGAAAGTTTGGCACAAAAAACTCTGTTTTAAGCCAGTTTATTCCGAATGGAAATAATGGGATTACAAGAGGGAAATTCTCCGGCAGGTGCCTTACCAAGGAAGCCACCTTCTTCAAATCTTATTGAGAGCACTGCAAGGATTATGTGATGAATAAGTTCCACAAAAGTGAGATCTTTTAGATGGGGTCCTTGAAGCTTTCAATGGAATAGACACTAGATACCAGTAAGTGCAAATAGGGCCTTTGAGAGGTTGAGTTTATTTCTTTTTTGCCTCAAAATTCCACTCTTGTGAAAAATGTTGGAAAGCTGCACATTCTGTTTTTTTTTTTTTTTTTTTTTTTCTTTTTTATAACCTTTTACTTCTAAAATCAGATTATTAATTCTCCCCTATAGTTGCTACATCTTTCCATGTAAACTAGTCATAAGAATTTGGTGTTCAGATCAAGATAACAACCTCTGCTTGATAAGTTTGTGTATTCTCAATAGCTGTTAAGTGAATTACGTATGTACATTATAGAGAGAAGTTACATGTTGATCACTTCTGGGAGTTTAAGGGAAACAAGGTTTGCTTTCAATTTTGAACTTGAGGGATTTGATAATATATCTAGGTGGTCACAATAACATGGATAGAGAAGTGTCCTTCCTCGAGCACTTCAGAATTTTTGCTTATTATCATTTGTTTCTCTTCTTTTATGTCGGGGAGGGATGGGTGAAAGGGGGATGGGTGAGGAGGGGGGGGGGGTGCCAGTTTATATTAATAGATATTTTCTTTTTGTTTCAGGTAAAAGTTGTCAACAAGCAAAACATCCATTGCTAGTTAAAACAAGTAAGGGTTTCCGTTCCACTGAAAATGTAATTTGTGCACCTAAGGGAGGGTACCACATAGTCCCTATGTCCTTTTCCCTCTCCCCCCTGACTCTTGGCATGCAGCAGAGACTAATTCTGCAGTATCTGACTCCCTTGGGAGAATATCAGGAGGTATGTGCTGTAATTAGGCACTTGAGCATTTGATGTAATGTGAAGAACAGTAAGACTCCCCCTATTGAAGTTTGTGGGAAGCTTGTGAGAAACGTGTACTCAATCTGTAAGGATAATTTAGAAACTTAACAAATTTGAGAGTGAGGACAGACTATTGAACAGTAATCTCTATTTAGTGTAAAAATATGCTCGTACTTTTTTTTGGTGAACGTTTATTTTGTTTAGAGAGGCCAAGAATTTTCGGAGAGTAAAGCTTGAGAAAAACTGTGCGCTTTTAGGAACTGATCATCTTTAAAGACAAAATGTACGTGTATATATTAGAGCCAAATTGAGGACGTATTCTTTTGCTTTTTATCCCTCAAATATTTTTTTGCAGTGCAGAACAATCAGCTTAGCGTTGAAAACGGCTGTTGAATTTTCGAAGAGACTTCACAAACAAACAAATTTGTCTCTCCTTCATTATCAACTTGGATCGACTTCTAAAGAAATAAAAAGAGCAGAGCGATATGACCTTGTGAAATCAAACCAATAGAATCAGAAGCAAAATACTGATGCCACTCATGACTCCTTCGCAAGTGATATGTGAAAAATGAATTGCTGGAGTTGTGAGCCGTCGGTTAGCCCAGCTAAGAACTGGTATTGCCTGTGATTCCGACAATCTAGTTTTCACTGGATCATAAGCGTTGGAGTTATTAGCGGAAACGGAAGAAAAGATATTGTTCGGAATATTCCGCCTCCGATTTCGTCAAGCTTTCGGCTCCACTTACGACTCCGACTCTCGATTTTCTCTGGTTCGCCGGCATTCCTACGACTAATGAACAATTCGACTCTAACTCTGTCTTTTGTGTAAACGAACCTTTAGACACTCTACCACATTCATCCCTCTTGAAAAACACTACTTTAACTCTTCAACTCCCAGATCAAATTTGCAATTGTCCTTACTGTCAATCATATAATTCTTTTCATGTTAGTTCGGATAATTTAGTATTGGATCAGCTAATCCTGCCCGAATTGATAATTTTCCTTATTCTCATTACTTATCTGGTTGATATTGTATTGATATTGTAAGGAGAAATTCTGTGTTGGTCACTCGTTGAAGTTAACTGTTAAGACAATAATACGTTATACCGACTGAGATCTGACAAAAAAAGCTTCAGAATTTAAAAGCTATTTCCTTTTATTGTCTTTTTAGTATTTGGCATCCCTTCTTTGTCACTAAATTTGTCACTTTAGTATTTGGCATCCCTTCTTTGTCACTAGTTTGCCACTAAATGTTTTTAGGTTTTTTGATTTGTAGTTGTAAGAAATGCATTATTTAGTGCAGATTTAACTTACCAATGATCTGTGAGTTATGAGCAGACCAGTGCTTTCTAAAAGAAAGAGGTAACCAGTATCATTCCGTTAAACATAAAGTAACAATGAATAACACATCTCTGATTATTTTTCATCAATCTCCCTTCCCCCCCCTAAAAGAAGCTTATTTATGTATAACGTACAACCCACGGGTAGATAAAACATTACAGCACTTATTGCTGCATGAAGAGAGATAAAAAAGGAATTAAAGAAAAACTGGTTAAATGGATAAATAGAATCGTAAGCAAGGAGAATGAAAAAGATAAAGATAAAAAACATAAAGATAATCACTCAAAAAATGTTATCTTACAAAACTACCATTAATTCCACAAAAAAACTTCGTATAATTAAATTCTTGGTGCTCTTTTTTCTACATGGGCCAGAGAATCATGAAATTAACAAACAGAATATGTCGACAGAACCTCCTTAACTGTTTCAAGTAACTTGTTTCAGGTGTCCCTCCTACCAAACCCTGTGCTGAATGACTTGGTCAAGTATGCATTGTGGCTTCTAGAATGTTCTCACGACTCTGGCAGATGTCACGCACCTCTCTTTTTCTCGCTCACGTGTTCATTTCGAGCAGTGCTGGAATTGTTCGACAGAAATGATGGTCTGCGGAAGCTTGTGAACCAGGTAATTAGTCAGTTGTATTTATTAATTGCACAACACGGTTTGGACCCCAGAGAAACGTGGATCGTGTAGTTCAATCGCCTGGAATAGGATCACACCACAAGGTCTATTTGTTGTGTGACCTTTCCGTTCTCGTAGGAGTAGCAATTTCTCTTAATAACACTCATTCGAAATATTTTGCAATACGTAAAGAAATAAAAGAATAACTAACGTAAAATGTGATTATTTAATTAATAAAATAGTGGATAACGTTGAAGGCCCATTCTGATTGGCTACTCAAACTCCGAATATCCGTTGCTGTTCACCTCCGAGTAACTCGCGCGTGATTTGTGCGCGGAAATATTGCAATCATCGCGGGAATAAATGAGTTAGAATCATCCCTTTTTGCTATATCATCTTTCTGTTTAAGTATATACTATAACTATTCACCTCATTGTCGATGGCTGGCGGTGGATATTCACCTCGCGGCTTCGAGACTCGGTGAATATCCGCTACTAGCCAGCAACCTCCACTTCAGTAAATCACGGTTTGTTACTTTTGAAAAGTAGTTTAGAGACATGCCGACCGCTATGAATTAACAAGTATTTAGTACACGCCGTGTTTGCATTTTTCAGACTGGGCAGACTCGTTTAAATTTTTTCAAGCCATTTTACGGTCCTGTTCCACTCGCGTTTGCATCTTGAAAACAACGAATATTACTGGCTGCAAACCATTCTAAAAGAATATATTTTTGTTTAACCATGTTGTGGCAGCTAAGTACACTTTCAATCCTTCGTCCCGACGAGGCAGAACTACTCAGTAATGATGAGGTGTTTGGCAGCCGGTAGACAGCAAATCACACTTGCATGGCTCTACGGAGATACTTTAATGCCCATCTTCACATCAGGGCAGATGCGCTGAGGAGATCTATGGCAAGGAACGAGGGTGGAACACCACCTGTTCCAGTTCCAGCGTATAAGGTGAATTTTCAAGCCTACTCCCTAATTTTAGGAGAAAATTGTATATTGTCAGATGAGCAAATTCAATATGTTATGTTATTTAAAAGGACGACACCCGCTTGGCTGCTTTAGTTCAGAGAGGTTGGAAGTGAACTTAACATCGGCAAAGGGTTTTTTTGTTTTTTTTTCGCAGTAATGGGGCACAGTATTTGATGGTTAACGACGGTTCGTACGTTATGAAACCCCCCAATGGACACCGTAACACTTACTTACATTGCTTTGTTGTTGTTATTTTCTTCAGTTTTACTGTTATTATTATTTATTATTAATATTGTTATTATTATTAATATTGTTATTATTATTATTATTGTTATTATTATAATTATCATAATTATAATTATTAGTATCATTATATCCATAATTCTCGTAGTTTACGTATACATATCAATCCATTAGATACGTTTCGCTCTCAGGAATAGAGTGGAGAAGTAATTTCTTATATTTGTTTGTTTTTTCGTTTCTTGTTTTGTTTTTTTTATTTCATCGACCAATGCTCATAAGCACAGACTCGCTTGCACAAATCGCTCTGTTGCCTCAAGACTGGTTCATTTTTTGTGGACTTTTTGTTTGGATATTCCATGAAGTGGCCGAGTATGAAAATCTTTGCTACCCAAGCGGCTGGAATTCTAATCGGATCTTGCCGATTTACCCATAACTAGTGTAAACTCGCTTCTGTCTGTGGGCTCTACAGTGTCAGGATGCATACGTTTTCTTATGTTTATTAGGGATCTGTGGCAAACCACGACGGCTTAAAACGAGAACAGCACTTGAAACGTGAAATCACCAAAATTTGCTATGTCTGAGAACGGAAACCCTGATGGCATAAGAGTAAAATTTCCATATGGAACTCAACCAGGCTCACATATGTTATGCTGAGGTTGTGGTCTGGCACCGTAAGAGACGGTAAACACACCCAGCCATTCGCAAAATCCGAACCAGAAATAAAAATTCATTATTTTAGTCGACGTCTTCCTCGGCGTTTCATTCCTGACTGCTCAAGTTCGCTATTATTTAACATTTTTTCCTTCCATCCCAAAGGTGATGAACAGACTTCAAGGCTTCACCCTTTCTTAATTTTTCTCACTGTATTTTAAATGCCATTTTTCGAGGCCTGTCCACTGCTCTATGTTTAAATGATCGATGGTTAATCGTTCCATAATGAATGGAAATTAATTGTTGTTATATTAAAGTTCACACGGCAACCAGGTGGACAATCAGACATAGTTTGACGCTACTCTGGTTTGCAGATTTTATGAATGTAACCGAAGAAGTTACGATTAATACACCCAACGTTTCGACACTCCTGTCTAGTACCTTCATCAGGGGTGATCTAAACGCTGCAACAAGAGGTCCTTTTATAGGTCCTGTTTGTGTTGACAGTCGGCCCTGAGGCTCAGATGGCGCTGTGTGAAGAAGTGCAACTTCCTTCAGGAGAACAACAGAAGGGAATGAGGTATGATTTACGGAAAAATAATTAATTTAGACGTGAAGTAATACTCGAAAAATTCCCACCAAAAGTCCTTGGTGATCATCATAAGGAGTAGTAATGTTCTTAGTCGCATTATTTTAATGACCCGTGATAACATTTGGCAGCAAGAGATCAGAAGGCTTGTATACTCTCTATTTAGTCATTTTAAGAAATCTTTTTTTCCAGGCTTCTGCTGCGTTGCGCTGAAGGGAGTTTACTGAACGACTCTGAGGTGCAGAAAGCCGCTCTGCACGTCATTTGTAACTGTGTGTGCGACCCTCGAGTCTGGGTAAGTAGTTAGTGCACATTTCGATCGAGTTCCCTCTCTCCCGTATGAGTTCCTCAAAGTTTTCTCGCGACAAAAAAAAAACAACAACAACAACAACAAACAAGCAAGGCGAAAATTCTTCATTTTGAAACTGACTTGATAATGACAAAGTTGCGTAAAGTTGAGTCAATATCGGAGTCAACGCGATAATCTTTTCTTACCTCTGCACGGTTCCTCAACCCCTTCCCTTCTCCCCCTCAAAGGTGTTCTCCTCCCAGTCTTAGGCTGCTTTGCTTCTCAAACGTTAGGAAAACATTAGGAATTTAAAAGTACTTTGCGATTAAAGCTTTAAGCTACCAGGCCGAGTGCGTTGTTCCTTTTTTTTCCAGTTCTCGGTTCAACTATGATATAGGCCTGACTCTTTTTTCATTTTTTATTTTTTTCAACTGCTTGAGTAGTGTTTGGCGTCACTGCGATGATTACTCTTTTCTTCATTGTTTGCAGATTAGTGGAGCTGTTTCAAAATTTCAGTCGAAATCCAAGCCGGCTTTCAAAAGCATCGACGACATCTTATCCAAGATGTGTGGATGTGTCAGGGCCAGTAATGGCATCAAGGTTCTGCTCTCCTTACTGATGGTGAAAACGCCATTGGTTGATGCAGATTGTATCCGTGTTCTGGCTTGTAAAGCGTTACGTGATTTATCGAGGAGCGACAAGATTAGAAAAGTCATTGGAAAACTACAGCTGTTTATCAGCAGCCAGTTACAAAGTGAGTATTGCACAGCGCGGTGCTTTTTTCACGCTTGTCCAATCATGTATATTATACAGCTGGGAGTGCCCGCGGGCAAGATGAATCTAGTCCTGTGTTCTGATAGGCTACCCAAAGCTCTTATTCGCTTGGTATATCACGCTTTTATCTCGCGCAAGATAAAAGATTGCGCTGCGTTGCGTTGGATGGAAAAGATCATGATTGGCTAAGTTTGGCAAACGCAAAGCAGTTGAAGTAAACTTAAGAAGGGGCCTGTCATTTTTCCTCTTGAAGGAGTGGGGCGGGGGTCAGAGTATTTTTGTTTCACCATAAAATTTACCTGATCCCCCTTAAGGGTCTGTAGTATTGTAATGATCCCGCCTCATTGGCAGTCAATTCTATAGTTGCTCCTCTAAGCTCTGTTAGAGACGACTGATCCTCCTCCGCTCCCTCTCCTGAAAACCATGGGATCCCCAGGAATTCACCAACCCCCCCGTGATAAATAAAGACTGGTTCCCAAGAGTGAAGAAGATTAAAACCAATTGAAACTGAACACCGATTTTTTAATTTTTTTTTTACGATGAACGAACTGTGACACTTCTTCAGACCTCAAATTTACTCCTCAAAAACCTATCTTCAGGGCTTGACCCTTTCCATGCTAACATCAGTATGCATATTCTCCATACTGTTCTCTATGTAATTCCTAAGGTGCTGACAAAGAGAATTTAGTTAAAAATCAAGAGCTTCTTATTTGGTGATCATTTTCTTTATTCTCGTGATCCTAATGTTTGCTTCAAGGAGTGATATTGTAAAGAGAAATTAGACGCTGGTTACTCTTAGAAGTCAAACGGTTTGAACCTTTTGTTTGTGTCGTTTGCATTTGGCTGATTCTTAGTAAAATAGGAATATGATCTTGTGTTTCTTTTTTTTTTTTTCTACTCGTAATAATTATCCTTACTATTGTTTAAAAAAAAATGATGGCTTTTATGAGGTCATGTAAACGTAGTACCTAAGTTTTTACTTTTTCTCCTCAGCCCGATGGCAAGTCTGTTTTACTTGGAACACAAATAGGCGAGTTGAAGATAGACAACTTAATAACTGGACAGGTACAAAACTGAATTACACCTTTTGATTTCAAGTCAAACGCAAAATTTTTCTTGAAACAGTTGTATGTGAATGAATTAGTCGTTTTTTGTCTCGTATACATGGACTTTCAAGAAGCATTTTTAGCTCAGACTTCATGACCAAGATCACTTTTCTACGCCTCAGTTTACTTGTTCTGAGGCCTGTTGGTTGTGTTTAATAATTTTTTATTTGTTATTTTGATATGCTTTAGAAACAACTTTGGTTTTTCTTTCACGTCACTCAGTTGAAATGCGTCTTTTGAAAAATTAAACAAACTTTAAGGCGTCGAACGCGAGATTTCTATCGGTAGATCGTTGATAAATTGGAGGCGAAGCCTTGTGATTACCTTAGTAAAGGTTGACCAATGTTTTCTTGTATTTGGTTCAGTTTTTTGTTTTTTGTTTTTGTTTTTGTTTTTTGTCGTTTATTGCTTGTGGTACTTCTCTGCTAAAACCCCCTTTTTATTTCTTGATAACTATGAGCATTAGAGTGCAGTTAGAGTGTGATGATATTATTCACTAGATTATATTCAACCATCAGATTTGCGACACTGCGACAGGTCAGCGGGTACTAACTCTGCACGATTCCAATAACACGAACAACTTCTCAAAGAACCTCGCCTCCTTCAATCCCACGGACGACCTGGTACTGAATGACGGTGTGTTATGGGATGTCAAAGGCAAACGGGTTTTACACAAGTTTGACATGTTTAACAACTTCGTCAGCGGCGTTTTTCAGCCCCCGGGCTGGAGATTATCATCAATTCAGAGATTGTATCCTTTTCTTGTTTTTATAGAACGAGCCAATGCTATACTGTAAAGCAGTGAGTCCAGATCACGTTTCACGAAAATAACGGAACACAACGTCGTCCTTTTACGGATCTCGAAAAATCACTATCAAACCAAACCAAACTATCTGGTTATTTCCCGCCCTCCCCACCGACGGAGCCTACTGTTTCTTGTGAAACTAACCCCTTGGATTGTCTTAAGCAACTCATTTCAAATCAACAGTTTGCCTTTTGTTTTGCCAATAATCTTTGACGCTAAAAACAGTGGGATCTTCCCTCTTTCCATTTACTGGACACGTGTCCATCACTAGATCAATGTCACGTGATCTTCAATAACAGTGGTGACGTCATGTATGGGGGTAATATCATGTGTACTAGTTTACACACTTCTCAAATTCGTTGATACTTTACTAATTTTTCACGAAGGAAATCAGACCCGACATTGAGGTTTTAGTGCGTCCAAGTCGTGAGCTTTTAGTTGTGATCTATATGTCATTTCGATATTCAAATTCAAATTGAGAGCACAGAATACTCACACGGGATTATGGTTCCATAGGTTTTCAGCAGTTTATAGACATCCAAAATTGCGTTAGGAAATTTTTCAACTTTTCATCAATTATTTAGCAACTTTTGCGGTGTTTGGAAAAGTTAAAGAGCTCTAGCTCTTTTATTCCACTTATAACCCTAAAACTTCCGGCTCTAGTCTTTCGAAGGTTGGATAGCGCTATCCACTAAATAAAACTATCCGTCGGATAGCATTATCCGACCTTTACATAACTGGGCCCTAAGGGAAAAGTCCCTCAGAGCCTCTGATATCTCTGATATTCTGGACTGAATGGAATGGAGCGATTTTTGTTCTTCCGTATTTTATAGTAAACCATCTTTCGGATCCTTTGGAAATACCGTTAGCTTCCAGGCTCCTTGGACCGTACGAGACCTCGTTCAGGACCTTTGACGCAACAGATTATCAACCAATAGGTAAGCAGGAGGGCTTCCTAAAATTTTAATACAAAATTTGGTTTGGCGCTCGTTATCAGTTAAATTGAAATACCTTGACGTTTACGATATGAGCGTGTGAATGATGTTGGAAATTCTAATTGCTTTCAAACAGCTACAATCGACGTTAAGAAGACAATATTTGATTTGTGTACCGATATAACTGACAGCTTTGTAGCCGTTATTGAGGTAAGCTTATAAATCGGAAACCTCTGCATTGTTTTGTTTTCCTCCCTTCCATCCTTCTTCTTCCATTCCCATCCTCTTCCTCTCCCACTCCTGCTTACCTTCCTCTCTTCTCTTTTTTCTCCCTCTTCTCACTCCTTCAGAGATGAGAGGATTCTTATGATTTCTCTGAAACATTCAATTCAGTTCATCTTGATCGTAAGACCTGAGCACACAAATTCACCTTTCATTAAGGGGTAGTTACTACATATCTCAGTCGGCCAGGGCACTGCACCCGGCATCTCGCGAGGTCACAAGCTCAAATCCTGTTCAAAGTCTCAATGTTGCTTTTGTTTTGTTTTTTTCCTTCCTTCAAACCTCTTTTCTAAATTATTTGAGGAGCCGAAGCCCAATCATTAAAGCGTAGGAATCAGGGTCGAGGAGTCTGAGTTGGGACCCTGGTTAGGTCTCTGTGAAGTGTTCAGACACGTCACAGTACATCTCTCCACCTAGGAATAAAAATGGGTAGCAGCAACTGGTGCAAAAGCTTGACGTAATGCTGGGGAAGGGGGTGAGGAGGAGAGCCTTGCGACTAACTGGCGTTTCATTTCCAGTAGAGGAAGAAATTTGAAACACGGGGTTGAGCCACGGTCAAAAAGGGGGGGGGGGGGAGCAATGAATATTGCGCTTGCCTGAGATCATTCTTGGTTTGGGAAACTGTTCGCCCACAAACGGAGTTGTGGGCGAACACAGTCAGCATTAAAATTAATTATAAAACAAACCTTCGAGTGCAGACGTGTGTCCGCTTCAAAGAACTGTTTACGATCAAATGGAAGAAACATCGTCACAGGGATTAACGGAAGCTACACTCAAAGAACATGGGATGCAGCGAATATCAGCTCATACCTGTGTCCACGGGGGAGGTTACGTCGAAGCCATTTATCTCCTCGCTGAAAAAAAACTGCCTCACAGTTTCACTCATCTGCTCTACACTTTCTTGTTTTTCTTCTTTTTTCTTTTTCTTGTGGTTACGGTTACTTGCTCAATTTCAAAAATGCGGTGATGCACAATTAGTCGGGGGGTGTTTCGCTTTTTAACAGCCTCTTCGAGCAAGCGTCTTTTCGTCTTTCACCCCCCCCCCCCCCTCCATCCACTGTCCACTCAAACTCCGATCGCGAACTTAACTTTAACTCGCCCTAATATAACGCCTGCACTGCAAGCTTAGGAGCCACCAGTAATCCCAGCTACCTTATGTCACGACAACTGGGAGAAACTTTGGCAATGTGAGCCATCTGACTGGCTTTACTTGTCATTTCATGATTGCATTGGTTACAAAATATCCCCGCAAGGATCTTGTCATCATGTCATAACAGGTCACATGAATTATTTCATGAATTATTTCGTTCTTTTTTAGAATCAGGCCAGCACCGACGAAAGCGTTTGCCGGGTATACGAAGTCGGGCGGCTGCGTAGGGCTGATGACGAGGAAGAGCAGGTATGAAAATCTTGAGGACTTTTACATCAATATTCCTAGGAACGGACCAATCAAAGAGAAGTGAAACTGCCATCCTGGGTGCAAATTCGGTTATGTGATTGGTTCGTGCCTTATTTGCATACAAAATGCTTCACTTCGTTATGCGCCCCCCCTGGCACTAAAGCAGAGATGAACTTTAAATCACTTTTAGAACATACTTCAAGAACACGCCACTTATTGCAACACATGTTTTATGTAGGTCAACAAAATAACGACTCAATGCCTTTTTTCTCTTAGGAATCCGACGCAGGTGGCGAGGAAGATGACGATATCGATGACGATGAAGATGAGAATGATAATGATGACGATGAGGATGATGATGATGACGATGAAATTGAAATCTCGATATCTGGCGATGATGATTCGGATGATGACAGTGATGTTGCAATCTTTTGAAGCGCGGCTTTAAAGTTTCCATCTTTCAGTTATTTCAACTCAACAATGAGCACGTCATTCTGCTATGTTTTTATCTTTGAAAAATGTACGTGTATCACAATTTGGGAATGATAGTTAAGCTTGGAGTTTAGCTTGTTGACGGCGGAGTTTTATGTAAAATGCTATGTGGTAGGAAGTAGAAGTCATCATCGATATAGTTACACCCATGTTACTGATTATCAAATAAATAGAAAGGATGGAATGGTTTGTTATTCCTCTTGTAATGTAAACAAGCCAACAAAGGACTAAAGTTACTCTTACTCGCCACAGAGTTACTACTTGTCGATATATTAGCCCAAGTGAAACAGCTAAAAGTCTGTCTGTACTTATTGCAGACAGTGTGAGGACAGACACCCCACAGAAAATGAACCCAAGGTTCGGTTGATGAGCGAGCCATGGTAACAAATTACAGAGTGTTCTTGGGAAATTATGTAAGCAAGATGAAACGGATGGAAACTGAGTCCAACAGTGATATCAGTGCATGCAAGATTACTGAACAAACATTTTGATGGTTGATGAAGGGAAGACATCTTGCAGAGAGGGAAAAGAATGAGACCATTTCCCACAATGGCTTCAATGGAAATTATGAGATCAATGACGAAACAAGCATAATAAGACTTCGATCATATACGCCCGTGAAGCAACGAAATTGATCGATTCTTGTTTGGTTTGTATTTTCCGTCAGGTTCTCCATGTTATTTTATAGCAGTTACCACTCTCATTGCTAAAGGCGTTGAGAACTCTCCTCTTGAAGACCACACAACATCCAAAGAACGAATCTAGTTTCCGAAATAAGCAGGTGGTGATATTTAAGTCTCTTTAGCCATTTAAGAGAGGTTGTCAGTAATTTTCGAGAATCCGGCCACAGAAGCAAGAATTCAACTTTTTTTTTATTTGCTCCAAAAGACCCTTTTGGTGAATTGTTTTCAAAAATAATATTCAAAAGTTCCAGCGAGTTTTTATTTTGGAAAAAAATACGAAAGTTCGAAATCGGCCAAAACGTACCTAATTTGCATAATTTCTATTGGGCTTGCAGTGCATTTTCACAACGCTCGTACAAGACAACAAAAAATTGTCTTGGATTCATTTTTTCATAAGTTATTTTTCATCTCTTGAAGTAGCTTTGCAACTATATTTCATCTCCAACTGAACTTTCTTTCGTTTGTAACCACCCGCGTAAAGTACACTATATTTTCTATTTCGTTTGTACGCTGAATTTTGCTATATTTCAGACGACCATAACATCGAGGGTATTCAAATGTACATAAAATAAAAGGGCTCTTTTCAACGAGAAATTCTTCGTGTTTATCATATAAAAATATTATTTTTGGCCCGTGAAAAGCGAGCGCGCCAGATCAAAATATATAGCATGCATTTTCACGGAGTTAGGCCATTCTCTTGCTGTACTCCTACTGCAAATCAACGCTTTTGGGACGAAACTCGACGTGTTTGGTCTCTACTTCAGTTTTGATTCATTTAAATATGTCAATTTTAACTTAAAAATTAACCTACCTTTACTGTTAACTGAACAAACCACCGTTTTAGTTAAAATTTTTAAGTTTATTTTTCTTGAGTGCTAAATAAACAAATCGCTGTTTACAAAGATACCAGCTCTGTTAACGTGTTTTTAGCTGAAATTGGTCTGTTGCATATATTGTTCTTTAATGTACAATCTATCCCACTGGCATAACTTTAGAGTAAATTACATGTAACTATAAATGTTGTCGTAAATACGTGAGCGTGAGTTAATTAAAATCTTCGCATACATAGAATATTCGAAACATGTAGTTGTCACATGAAAATACTCGCTTAATTGTGCATGAACCTTGCGTGTACATTCGGTGTTTTGCTCGGTTGCTTTTATAGATTTCTACCACTGTCACTCTAATTAAAATGTTATGTTTGTGTAGTCCACCCTGTTTAGATACATTCTCAAATCAACTGTAGGTTAGAATTCTATTGGTAAAAATTGTCTAAGAAATCTGAGAAAAATGCCATGGAGCACCGGGCAGTCGTGCTACGTTCCATCTCGCCGATTTCAACGAAACTTTGCCAGGTTAAAGGATCTACCCCAAAACTAAAATAGACAAACTGGTTTCTGTTTCAGTTTTTTTTTTTCCGGGGGTATATAGACCACCCCCCCCCCGGTTTTTCTTCATCCTTAATTAATGTTCACCTCGAGTATCAGTCAATTTGATTGACGGCTTGTCAATCAAAAGAGGCAAATAAACGACTGAGTTTTTAGACTTTTCGATTCATCCAAATATTTGACAACTTTGAAAAGTGAGATGCAAAGATCTTTATTTTTTTTTTAGCTTAATAGCAGCTGTACCCTCTCCTGCAGTCTTCGTCTAAATTTGCAAGGTCACTCTTTATCTTTTGCCTTGTTAGAGGCGGTTGCCTTACTGGTTTCCTCCCCTGTCCAACTCATGTTAAGGAGACAATTCTTTGGTTTCTGAGAAAACGTGAATGAAAGTGATCCTCGCAGTAATGTGTACTACTTGGGCAGTAGTTTTCAGGCCTTATTTTCACTACTGCCCAAGTAGTGCACATTACTGCGAGGATCACTTTCATTCACGTCTTTATCTCCAGTTCAAATATATGACTTTATATTCTTAACTGTTTTTCTGAGAAAAGGTGGCTGCTTTTTGTGTTTTCCAAAGAGCCCATGCAAAGTCCATTTGGCTAGTTAGGGATGTTTCGTCAGAAGTTTACCTGAGGTCCGACCTTGAACATAGTCACCCCCTTAAAATTGGCAAGCCGGTATTCGTCCATTTTCTCTTGAACTTATCATAGACGGATTTTTTTGTCAGCTTCACTGTTTGCTGACTGATTTTTGAAAATGATTCACCAAAAGGGTCTTTTGGAGCAAATTAAAAAAAAGCTGAATTCTTGCTTCTGTCGCCGGATTCCCGAAAATTACTGACAACCTCTCTCAACTGCAGAAGGGGGGTTTTCTATATTCAAGAAAAACACAGTTGAAGTTTTTTAGGTCAATATCATTTTATTTCCTTTTCCTATGGTGATTTTCTAATATTACCTGTGGCTAATTTTTTCATTTTTACTTCAAAAGAAGCATGGAGGTAATTGTTTCTTTTCAGCTTGCTATTTGCGGTGGTAAAACTGTTTTTCCGCACACTACAGCCTACTCCTTTCAAAGCAAATTAAATTAATTTTAAAGTTGTGTTTTCTCGTCAGTTCCTAATCGAATTCATTCAGAGGAAAAAGTGATATCGAGCTAGGATTTTCACGAATATTTTTCAGCCTTGCGCTTATGTTTTTCACCAAGTTAAAGAGTACCACTACTCACTAACATATTTTGACGTGCCGGCAAAATGGCTCTCGCTAATGAGTTCTGAATTTAGGGAACACACTCGCGGCAAAGTAATTAAGAGTAAATGTCAGTAAAAATCAAGGAAAATTAAAAAAACGTGGCCACGGTCAAAAAATCGATTTCGCTCATACTTTGTCAGTTTGAAGGCCTAGGTAAGTAACTGAAGGATATGAGGTTAGTTTTTTGAAATATTCCATATAACGGAAGAAAACCACGAAAAACGGTCACCCTACCGGAAGCTCGGATTTCACCTGGCGGAAACTCGAAATTTTACACTTTTCAGCTTCTCGCTACACAGACGTTTACATAGCTGTGAATCTTTCTTAAGTATAATTGAATACATTGATTCTTCCTTAGTCAAACCATGGGAATTATTTTTATCTCTGCTTATTTGTAAGCGAACTGAGACCCGATTAAGAAGACACACTTTTCTCATTTACGCGAAGGTGTAAAATAATCCAAACTCAGCGACGAAAAAAGCTGACCGGTAGTTCTTCAAATCCTCTGATATTATAACCAAAGACAGTTCAGTCATTGATTTTTAGGTCTACGGTTTTAAATCTTTAGGATCTAGTAGCACTTTTGCATGAACGCCGATCAAAATTCGATAAAATTCCAATTGAGCGCCTTTGAAATCTACAACTCTACATAACAAAGCACTATTGAATAGATTAACTCCTCGGCCAAAGTTTGTACATAAAACATAAGGGTTTTGCTTTTTTAGCGGTTTGAAGCGTTTTAAAAATATATATTAATGTTAAATATTGTCTACACAGGTAAAACAAACTATGAAACACCAAAATTACCACGAGCTGAAATTAAATCTCACAGGCTCGCTCCCTAATCTGCGTCACGCACGAGCGACTTAGCTACAATTAGTACAGTAACAAACAGATATTTACATCCGTTGATTTTAAATAAGTCGTATTTTTAAAATATCTTACTCAAAGATGTGCCAGGTTTCCCAGTTAACTTGCTGAAAAAAAAAAGAAAACCTTAATAGTAATTCTAGCTCAATTAGAATTGATTTTATTTAGTATGAGAAGTTTTGTGCCGTCGAAAACCAATCGGAAGTAACTGTTTCCACGAAAAGCAAATATTGCATCGTTCTCTAAATAAACAAATCTACTTAACCATATAACCAGAGTATGTTGTTGGCGAAGTTAATAGACATACATAACAACGACGTCTTGCTCGTTCTTGAATACTGTCGGTGGGATTTGCGGCGCAGACGAACGCACTTGCTAAGTAACTTCGTATAATACATCATGTTCAAAAGTATTAATTTTTGCATCGTACAGAAAGTTGTTTCCGGTCACTCAGCAAGAGCTGTGAAAAGTAGCTGCACTGGAATAGGAATATATTTTTTCCAATCCATGAAGATATTTGACCTTTCAAAATAGCTCGTCCCTATGGGCTCAGGTAAATAACAACTAAAAAATGTACTACCAAGCAGGAACTGTCTCCAATGAGTATTGTATCCTCTTCATTCTGTTGTCCAATGCGACTATTAAAAACACTATGAGTTTTACGACTTGCATGTTTTATTGATTGCGCTTGTCAAACAACACTAGTCTGTCATTGCTAGAGAAAATAAAGTTTAATTTTGACAATATTCG
This sequence comes from Pocillopora verrucosa, assembly GCF_036669915.1. Classification (NCBI taxonomy): domain Eukaryota; kingdom Metazoa; phylum Cnidaria; class Anthozoa; order Scleractinia; family Pocilloporidae; genus Pocillopora; species Pocillopora verrucosa. The sequence continues at coordinate 757,544 of NC_089322.1, read as the reverse complement.
ATGAAAAATACTAAGAATTTTCCAAAGAGGGCACCGAAGAATAAATAATGTGCACTGTCATTTTTACGACATTTAAAAAAGGAGGGAAGGGGGTGGGGGAAAGGATTTAACAACCATACTACTCTCTCTACCCAACCACCCACAAAGTGCACAGTTTGCACAGTATACTAGTGGAAACGTCACATCAACATTTATATGTTTACGTTTAATAACACAATAACGGTCGTTGCATCACTCCAATATGGCCATTTCCCCACAAAACCATATTTAAGTAGATCTTTGATCAATCTTGTACGTCAAGCTTTGTTACTTTGAATTTTTCTTGGCTTCTTGCGGAGACAATTTCAAACTTTTTAGCCCTAAAACTTTGAATGGATATACAACTATAATTAGCTTACATTACGTGACTGGTTGGCTGGTTTAATTCGGTGGCAGCGTTGAGGTGGTCGCCATACCATTAGTGTATCTACCTCTTCACTGAACACACTTTTAAAAAAAGATAACGATCAAATGAAACGATTTTTTCGAAAGAAAATAAATGATGTTATCTTGTATACAATTATGCGCAAGGCATAATTAGTCAACAGAAGACAGTTTATTAATCTGCTTATGAGGTACAGCTGCACTCGCCTACAAGCTTTGAAAGACGACTAATAAACGGATTCTTTGGTCTTTGTGTTATATCAGAGACGTCCACACCAAGTTCATCGCAAATACTGCGCAGCATGTCCACACTCAGTGACATCAGCTTTTTCTTGCCCATGCGCATGAGTTCACAGATGTTGTAACCTGACGACGATACAATGGGGTGCTGAAGGGAAACCTCTCTCATCACTTGCGCACAGATTTCAGATTGGATTACTTGTTCTTGTGATGCTCTGTCATCTTTTCTAGTGGTCTCTTCGTCCGACTCTTCCCGGTTCACTGTACTGGGAGGAAGCCTTTTCTTTGCTGCCAGTCGTGAGAAGAATCCAGTGATTTGCTGTCCTGTTAGCACTTCTTCTGGTAGAAATCGACGAGCTCCTAACTCGTCCCTTGAAGATCTCATCATTTTTGAGACTTCATTCGGATCTGCTTTCCTTCCACTCTGCTCGCCAATTTCAAATTGTTGTTTCAAAAATTCATTCTGTTTTTGATTGTCTTAAGTGCCCATCCCATTGTAAGGGGCGAAAAGCATTGGCTGTTTTGTTCTTCACATTATAACTGCACAGTGGAAATCCTGGTACCTTCATCCATTAGCTTTGAAGCATATCCTCGTTTTGCTTTGTCATACAGCGTTTCCTGTTCAGGTAGTCACTTGTGTTTCTCCGTGTCTAGATGTGCTTGTAATGATACAAAGCGGCTGTATGCTTTAATGCACCCTTCCTCGGGGCATGGGAAAAGTGGCGAGGCTTGCTCGCTTTCACCATCATCATCTTCTTGTTCTCGGCTATTGGCATCACTGGCTGCGTTTGGATCACTTGCAGATTTTTTATGTACATGTCTGTGTCTCACCTTCTTGAAAGATGGCTTAGTACTCAATTTCTGCGATGGGGGATCAACCACTTCAAGAGTTTCCGGGACCTGCAAAACTCCTTCAAACTGAGACCACGGTAGCAACTTTCCAGGACCCACATTAAATGCCCTCCACGCTCGTATTCCGTTCTCCTCATACTTGAAGTTGTTGAGTAAGCTTACACCATCCCATTTGACGTGCTGAGTGCTTGACGGGTTGAATGTAACGTAACTAGCCTTAGCGCAAGATCCTGGACCAGACTCTATGGCTGTTTTGAGCTGAATTGCTGTTGTCACATCATTGCCCTCGTTTACATATCTTCCAATGTCTCCTTTAATAGTCGCTGCTTGGCGGTCGCATATTCCTTTTCCACCTTGAGGATCGGAAAAGTCGTTCCGTTCCACGCCCACGCCAGCAATGTCGCCTGCAAATTTTGCTGACGATAGTGTATCCGCTGTGGTAACAGCCGGCATTATCTTGTTTATAAAACGCCCTTTCTAATTCCGGCATTTCCTTCTTCAGCGAAACAAGACAATCCTGCATTATCGATACCATTACAGCACTGTCTTGTAAACAGTTCTGAAAGACATGTACGAATGTTTGAGACTCAAACTGCTCGCCTTCTTCCGACTTCCTAATAGCAACTGTTATGTGCCATGGTAAACCGCGCTTAGCAAATCAGTCTGATTGCGGCTCTCGAAATTTTCGGGGCATAAATTTCATTGCCCAATCCTGCACTAGTAACACGTCGCATTTGCTCTTCATTTTAGCTAGAACAGAACATGTGGCCTGATCTTGGTGAACGGAGCGCAACTGGTGGGCTTTCCAGCTCATGATATTATTTGGTCAACTTTCATTCTCCTGTTTTCTTGGCGAGGAATCGGTTCTGCTCTACCATGAAGCAGGTTGTGGTGTCGCGCTATGTCAAAGCGGTAACTTGTCAGGGTTGGGATAAATTCTTGCACCTCTTTGAAAGACAACTTGTCAGCCAGGATTGAGAGTATTTGCCGACGGGTACTCCAGTGTTGAGCGTTCAAATAACTCTCGGCAAACGCTTGAAGAAGCTCCACTTTCTTACAACTTTTCCCGCCAGTTGTTCTTCGATTCACTTAGCGCTCACATAATTCCCTCCACAAGCAATTCGAATCTTCAGGAGCAAGGACTTCCATTACTGCTGAAGCACACTGTTCAGCTTTTCTCAAATAACGGCGTTTAGTACGGCTTTGAGCTACATTCCATGGTACTGATAGTACGTGGCGGACTGGGCTGGTGTCATGAAGCTGTAGAAGGCGATTGAGCTGTTTCAGGGATTCACCTTGCACATAGTTTATGTCATCTTCGCTTTCTTGCGAATCTTCGTCTGGCACGTAAAGGCTCTCTCGTTTAGATCTACCTTCTTTGCATTCAGTATCAGTGATCGGTACAGGAAGGGAAATATCAGTGTCAGCTTCATGATCGACGTGTAGTGCGAAAAAGTTGAAATATTTTCTATATACAATGAACAAAAGATTCGCCCACGATTCGTGGGCCAGTTCGACATTTCTAGTAAAGTTAGTGTTAAAACACCTTTGACTTCCTTATATCATTCACGAACCCTGCTTCCGACTCTGGATTACCTAGTTTTCCAGTTAAACTTTAAATTAACAAAATTCTAATTAAGAGCTGTCTAATTTCGGCTGCCATAGACACATATCATAGGACAAGTAAACGACGTCATAATGATTTTGGATTGTGAGTTTGTATGACTTTGTGAAGTGAAAGGATGAATGCTTATTGGTGGCCTGAAGAAACGTTTAGAGATGGGCTGACATGACAGAAAGACTATAAGGTCTCTGATAAGCGATATAACTGGGAAAGTGTTTTGCCGCCGGTATTTCATATTATGTAATAAGGCATGTGCGTATACTCACCAGGTTTAGCTTGTTCAAGGTTTCGGCGATCTCTGAAACTTCAGCGGTCATCTGCCATTTCTCAGGTGCCCTTTCCTTATACACACTAAGCATCTTTCTGCATTTTACGCAAATTCCTTTAGAAAAAACATAGTCAAACTCCCGTCAAAACTCCGAAATTACCGAAAGGCGCGTATTTTTTAAACACAAAAGTCTGAAGTTTTGTCCACCCACAGAATAAAATAACAATCGAAAGTTGACTGCGCGATAAGAGGTGAGAAGAAGGGGGGGGGGGGGGGGAGTAGCATTGTGATTAGACTATCCCTTTTTTTTGTTTATTGTTTATATCTTTCTCAAGTAGCTTTTTGCGAAACGAAATTGAAATGTTTTAAACAAAGTAAATTAACCCCTACTAACCGAATTCCAGGTGCGTACTGTAAGTTACAGACCGTGAAACGAGGTTAGTAAGATATTCATTATGTCTCTGAGGTCAATCGGGCGCGCGGGAATGGAAACTAGTTAAAGTTTAGTGGGCCGCGCAAAATTGACCAATCACACCCCGCGTACGAACTGAGAGATACTGATAAAAAATAGGAACTCATTGTATACATGTGGGTAGTGCTGTGCACGCGCTGCGGACCTGTTTGTTTACGGACACCGGCACTCACTCACTCACTCACATACCTGGCGACAAAGTGGGTAGGGCACTATACAGTGCACACACTAATATAAGCGCAATCCATAAAAAAATGAGAGGCATGAAATAAAGGTTGTTATAAAAAAATTGGATTGGACAACTGAATGAAGAGATAAGTAACGAAATGTCCTTCATCAACCTTACTTATTTCTCTCCGTCGTTTAAACAAATGATTCTTTCATATAATCTCAAGTCATCAGAATGAATAGACTAAAAATAATTCATTGGAGACAGTTTCTGTTTGGTAGAACATCAAGTAGTTGGTTGCTTACCTGAGCCCACAGGGACGAGCTGTTTTGAAAGCTCAAATATCTTCATGGATTGGAATAAATTTATTCCTTTTTCCAGTGCGGGTGCCTTCCTCAGCTCCTTGCAGTGACCAGAAACAACTTCCGGGATGGTGCAAAGATTACCCGTCCTTCGCCAACCTAAACCTAACTTAACACGATGAACCGGACAGATAGTCATATCCGATAAATTCGCCGGCTTTTGAAAACATCCACATCTCGCCAAAATTAATTCTACCTCCGTTTCAATTCCGGAAAATTTCAACGACTTTTTGTGATTTTTGATATCCCTGTTACACCGCGTGAGAGGTGTGACGGAAGTTGAAGAACTTGTGCGTTCGTCTGCGCCGCAAATCCCACCAACAATATTCAACAACGAGCAAGACCTCGCTGTTCTATGAAGTTCCCCGACAATAAACTCTGGTTTTAGATGCAATGTTTCACAGATAAAGATAATTCGATTTATTTATTTATAGAACGATGCAATTTTCGTGAGAACAGGTACTTCTGATTGGCTATCGACGGCATAAAGCTTCTCATTCTTAATAAAATCAATTCTTATCGTTTCAGCAAGTTAACTGGGGAACCTGGTACATCGTTGAGTAAGATATTTTAAAATAAGACTTATTGTAAATTAACCGATGTAAATATCTGTTTGTTACTGTACGCTCGTGCGTGACCCAGATTAGGGAGCGAGCCTGTGAGATTTAATTTCAGCTCGTGGTAATTTTGGTGTTTCATAATTTGTTTTACCTGTGTAGACAATATTTAACATTAATATATATTTTTAAAAGGTTCAAACCGCTAAGAAAGTAAAATCCTCATGTTTTATGTATAAACTTTGGCCGAGGAGTTAATTTATTCAATAGTGCATTGTTATGTAGAGTTGTAGATTTCAAAAGCGCTCAATTGGAATTTTATCGAATTTTGATCGGCGTTCATGCAAAAGTGCTACTAGATCCTAAAGATTTAAAACCGTAGACCTAAAAATCAATGACTGAACTGTCTTTGGTTATAATATCAGAGGATTTGAAGAACTACCGGTCAGCTTTTTTCGTCGCTGAGTTTGGATTATTTTACACCTTCGCGTAAATGAGAAAAGTGTGTCTTCTTAATCGGGTCTCAGTTCGCTCACAAATAAGCAGAGATAAAAATAATTCCCATGGTTTGACTAAGGAAGAATCAATGTATTCAATTATACTTAAGAAAGATTCACAGCTATGTAAACGTCTGTGTAACGAGAAGCTGAAAAGTGTAAAATTTCCAGTTTCCGCCAGGTGAAATCCGAGCTTGCGGTAGGGTGACCGTTTTTCGTGGTTTTCTGCCGTTATATGGAATATTTCAAAAAACTAACCTCATATCCTGCAGTTACTTACCTAGGCCTTCAAACTGACAAAGTATGAGCGAAATCGATTTTTTGACCGTGGCCACGATTTCTTTGATTTTTACTGACAATCACTCTTAATTTTTCTGTTACGAATAATAGGGAACTGGCATACGGTGGCCAGTTTACTTTATCAACTCAGTTGATAACATTAAATTAAATCTGAATCTCTCTCTTTACTGCTGGAAGTTCAGAGAAGTGAGAATTGCAGTAAAGAAGGCAATCAGAGCGTTTTGTTGTTGTTTGTAGCTCAAGGATGCCTTTATTTTATGATAATTGACCTCAATGTTCTTAAACATCAGAATATTATGCAAATTTTTTTCATCTAAAAAGCACTTGCTCATCATAAAGGAACCACAAATATGTTACCTTAAAAACAAAACAAGCATAGCTAAGAAGGACAAAGACACACATGGGTCAAGAACTGGAAAGAAAAGCTGACTTGTTGAGGAAGCTCTAAATAGTATCGGTGAAAAATAACTCGCAGATTTTACGTCATTTAGTTTGTTAAATAAATGTGGCACCCGCTCACTAAACATGATGAAAATTCGAAGAATTTGAATAAAACACGAAAGAGTTAAAAACAAGTCTAATTATAGCTGTGACATTTGTCATCGTAAAATCAGACGACAGGAGGAATTTTTTATCCAATAGAAACTGCTTAAATTCTCAACAGAACAATGATACTCTTATATCGAGGATGGATAGCCCAATAAACGTTCATTTGCTGCCAAAAGAGGGAAAGACAGAGCCACAAGTCTGAACGTGAGCGCCAATGGCGACCCTCACAAGCCAGTTATCTTCACAATTACCAATTGGAGTTGTAGCATTTCTCCTCGCTTTCAACATTGTCCTCTCCTTCACTGCATCTCTTGGTAATGCTCTGCTTCTATTAACATTTTATAAAGTGTCCTCTTTGCATCCCGCTGCAAAGGTCTTGTTTGAATGTCTAGCCACTACCGATATTTGTGTGGGTCTTTTTTCACAACCTCTGTTCGTGACTTTTTTATTTCTTTACATTGATCTTGGTAACACCGACATAGATATTTTGTATTACGTCGAAGAGGTTGTTTGTATATCCAACTATATTTTGTTTTTGAGTGACTGTGCTGATATCAACAGCCATCAGTGTTGACAGACTTCTTGTTCTGTTATTGAGGCTGAGATACATACAAGTTGTGACACTAAAGCGAACTCAAGCTGTTATACTTTTATGCTGGATAATTGCTGTTTTATGCGGATTGGTTCGTGTCTGGAGTCAAACGGTTTCGGAGATTGTTGCTTTTGTGGCCGTTGTGGTATCTCTGGTTACTTTGCTACGTAAAGATCCACCTGAGATTACAGCGGTACCAGGCTGAAGTAGAAGACAACCCTGGCGAAGGACGGTCAAACGCAGGAGAAGATATAGGAGTAGGAAAAGATGAAGCAGGCGCAATAACGGGGACAAGAACAGCCACAGAAGAAGGAGCAGGAGTAAAAGGTACAGGAAAGGGAACAGTACGTGCATGGACAGCAAAAGGTTCATCAAAACAAAGATTAAACGGGAGAGTTCAACTAAACATCAAACAATATCAGAAAACAGTTTCCAGCATATTTTGGGTGCAGTTAGCTTTAGTGGCATGCTACACCCCTTCTATAATTGTGTCGATATTGAGACATACAGTACTTAGTGGATTAGCAGTTCATGCTCTGTGGCTCTTCACGAAAACTTTAGTTTATCTGAACTCATCTCTGAATCCCTTTCTTTACTGTTGGAAAATCACAGAAGTGAGAAAGGCAGTAAAGGACACAGCCAGGGCGTTTTGTTGTTGTTCGTGATTCAAGGTCGCCTTTATTTATGTGGAAAAACTTCCGTGTCCATATTAATCAATAAGGAATCATTGAATACTGACAAGTAATTGCACTTACAGAGTCGAAACTCTTTTGCAATATGAGGAGGAATACAAATTTCTTTTTCTTTTCCATGTTCTCTTTACAGGAAGGAGAATAAGAAGAAGAGGAAGACATAATATCAATTAGTTTTTTTCCATGAAATACAATGAGATATTGATTGAGAATTGATTCTTTCTATCTATTTGGACGGGTTTCTAATATTTATTTAAAGATCGCCCATGCATAAACAAAATTAATAAATAAACGTTAATTGTGGACTTGTCTTTGCTCGATATGCCCTGTTCTCTCATACGTAAATCTAATATCTCGCATTTTGACTGAACAAACCGTTTTCAGCGAAGTGCGAAGCAACTTTGTCGAATAAAACCTTAAAAGAGTCTACCCCGTACATTTGTGCGGCCCCTTTAGTCCTCTTACTGGCGGCGCTTTTAAACAAGAAAGGTTGTTATTTTCTTTTCCATTTTCGCCGCCTCAGTTATTGCTGACTTCTCTATTTATACAGTCGCAGTGAACCACTGCTTTCTTTTGCATTTTTGGCCTCTTTCAGCTGACTTTCCCCCCCACAATCAGGAGGAAAAACCTCAAGATGAATATGTCCAACCTTTATTTTAAAATGCGTCATGCTTGAATATCAAATAAGACCACATTAAACATCTCACAAATTGAGGACGCCACAAAAATGGCTGATTAGTAATTAAATGGCTTATATTTTGGTATTATTAAATTCGAGAATAATAAAAAAAAAGATTTAGCTAAACTTTAAGTTCTTTTGAACATTAAATTTATGATGAAAACACCAGCGGTCGTCTCAGCCCTTATCAATGTTCAACAAAATTTTTTTTCCACAAACAGTTCACATCTGCTTCCAAAAACATAGTGTAAAATGTGAAATGATGTAATACGAATAAATCATTCACACGAGCTCTAGAATATACTGTAAGCCATTTTGGCAATAGTCTTGGTTTTAAGGGCGTGATGAATGATTCAATAGCTGTTATAATATCTAGCTAGAGACTGGCAAATTGGGTCATTAGGCTTTCAAATACTTTATTCTTAGTCGCATAAATAAACCGTTTTTGGTTGACAGATATGTCAGCCTGCTTGTTTTGATAACACCAAGGGTAACAATACATGATTATTGACACACTTCCGTTGTTCTTGTATAGGTGCTGGTGTTGGTGGCCAGCCAAGACCTTTCAAGTTTATTCATATTTCCTTCATTGACATTAATTTTTACAAGATATGGATAGAAAAATGATCCATTTTCCAACATTGGCTTCTCGGAAATGTTTGCATTATTACGATAAGTTGCGATACCAATCGCCCTATTGAAAGTTTATCAAATAATTATTTCTTAACTCTTCACCAAGGTAGAGTTAACTAGTGGTGGATATTTACCAAGCTGCCAAGCGGAGATGTAAATATCTACCCCTAGCCACCGGCACTTAGATGAATATTTACTTTTGTATATAATTTAATACTGTGAGATAAAATAATACAAAAAGATGATTTTGCATAATTTATTCCTGTAATAATCACAACATTTTTGGGCGCAAATCCCCTGGAGGTGAATGGAGAAGGATGTGCGGAGTAACGTTTTAGTAACTACTTTTGGGTTCCTTATATCTATATATGGATCGAAATATGTCAGATTTTCGGGAGATTCAAATGAAAAAAAAATTTAATTCAATTTCGTGTGCAGAAATTTCAAAACCCTATCTAAACGATAAATACTTTCTTATAAGCATATTGAACAGTCAAAGAGATAAATACTGAAAAAAAGGCAAAAACCAAAATTTTTGAGATCGACGTCAGAGTCCTCACCGATCTTTTGATCGACGATTGTGGTTTTATTTCACTTTCATTTAAAGGACACTCCCTGTCTCAGAAAAAAAATGTTGTCTTAGCCCAGCCTTGAACTGGGAGAGAAATCTGAAGTTTATTATCATCCAAAGATATTCAGTAAAACAAAATTGAGGGGCATATGAAAAGTCATTTACATAAATTCTGAACAAAACAAGTCATGGAACAACCGCTTGTGGCACTCTGGATTCAAAGACCAGAGAGTCAGGGACTCAGAATTTATGAGCACTACTTGTTTCCTATCAGATGGATTAATGGTGAGCTAAGCCACGCCGAAATGCCCTCGTTTATTTTGTCAAAGGCCCTTCTCATGTCAAAAAACACAACAACGGACAGTAAGAAAATAACTGCCGTTGCCTTTTTCTCTAAGAAATCATAGCACAGTACTTCTCACGATGAAAGTTGAAGCAATGGGTTAGGCAATGTCAGTGTTATATGTAAGTGCTCGTAAAAAAAACAAAATTGGAAAACGACTGAATGAGAATCCATTATTATGTTAGCTCGTCTGTGTTTCTCGAAAACGCCATCTATTGCTTGATTAAACTCGACATATTTGCTGACATAGTGCACCAGGAAGGCACGATTAGTATCAACAATATTCAAACACAATATCCCGAGACGCCAAAGTGCCTGAAACTGTGGAGATAAAAAGTAAAAAAAATAATGCCTCCTTGGCACTTGGAATATCTTCCTTAGGCCAACTTCTGCACTAAGAATCATCACAATGGGGTCATTTATGTTTCAAACTTCTAAAACACTTTTCTCTGACTATGATTAGATGCAGTGATGTGAAATAACAACATTCAAGACTAATCAGCTTAATACCGCCTATCTAATCAACAAATTGGAATAGATAACTCGATTGAAAAGGCCGGTGAGTCAGTAGCTTCTTACAAAAAAGATAAAATGTATTTTGTTAATAATGTTTTGAAAATATGCTAGCGTAAGCTGGGAATAGAAAAATATATACACTTATCAGAACTAACGCAGCGCTACTGGATTTTCGTCAATCATACTCTTTGAAGGAGGCAAGATGTCATTTTAGTTTATGGTATCCTTCAAATCTACAGTTAGATCCAGACCAGCAATTTTGCTGCAATGAATGGAGTAAACGAAACGAGTTTAGCTTAAATAAGTTTATTGAAGCATTTAGGGAGTGCTTTACAACAAGTAAATTATTCTTAATTAGATTAGGAAATATTACTTATACTAGGAACAACACTCACAAACTTCCTCAGTCAATAACATCAACAAAGCACTGACAAGTGCACCACGTGAATAAATAAACAAGTTTTTCTTTGAAGGAAATTTCACTTAACTTCCATTTATAAACTATGAAAATGGTTATCATCACTACATCATTATCATCTACAACCTTAGAGGGTCAGCAATTCTGCTATTAAGCCTCAGTCCTGCACAAGAGGAGTTGCTTCAGATGACTCCTCGTCTTCGTCACTTCCAGTTTCGTCTATTTCCGCAGCAGTAAGTTGATTACCATCATACTCTTGTACGCCAGCGTCTCCGTCAAAAAGGTCTACAGCATCACTTTGGTCGTCCATATAGTTTCCAAGATCGTCTTGTTCATCCTTCGTGTACTCTAGTTGGCAAGTCTTAGGTTCTTCTTCTACTGCCTCCTTTTCAGATTGAACTGCTACAGCACCTTCATAACCAACCATATTTTCAGGTTCACTTGTTACACCTTCTTCGTCATCAGTTTGAATTTCTGGAGGGAAGACGGAATCACTGAGGCCTTTTTCGATCAGAGGATTGTATTCTAGAGAATCAAGATCTTCTTCTTCGATCACACAAGGGAATGGTGAGGCATCGGGTTTGTTCACCTCATTTGCGGAGCGTGCGAAAGAGGTAGGATCTTCTTTTTCAGTAACAGAAAGGCATTCTGTGGCTTCCAAATCTTCTTCGCCAGGTACAGGGGAGCGTGCTGATTTATTGGAATCTTCTTCCTCAACCACAAGGGGGCATGCTAAAGAATCAGAATTTTCTTCGTCAGTCACAAGGGGACATGCTGAAGCAGCCAAACCGTCTTCGTCCATCACCAGGGAGGATGGTAAATGATCAATTTCTTCTTCCTCAATCGCAAGAGGGTACTCGGAGTCATCAACATCTTCTTCCTCGTTCTCGCTAAGGTATGGTAAAGTATCACTCTCCAAAGGGTACGCTTGGCCATCCATATCTTTGTTATCACTCTCAAATGGGGATGCTGCGCAACCTTCTTCTTCTACTTTGATTCCGAGAGGGAGAGCTGTAGCACCATCGTCAATTCCAACCATAGAGGGATGTGCCGTAGCACCGTGCTTACCCACTTCACGGGCGAGATTTCCTGCAGCTGCCCCTTTGTCTTGTAAGTTAATAGCGAAGGGGAAAGCTGTAGCACCATCGTCAATTGCAACCACAAAGGAATGTGCAGCAGCACCGTGCTTACCCACTTCATGGGCGAGATTTGCTGCAGCTGCCCCTTTCTCTGGTACGTTAATAGCGAAAGGAAAAGCCTGAGCACCATCGTTTATAGCAATCACAAGGGGATGAGCCGTAGCACCGTGTTCACCCACTTCACGGTCGGGATCTGTTGCAGGTGCTCCTTCGTCTCCTACGTTAATTCCAAGAGGGAAAGCTGTAGCATCATCGTCCAATGCAACCAGAAAGGGATGTGCCGTAGCACCGTGTTCACCCACTTCACGGTCGGGATCTGTTGCAGTTGCTCCTTCGTCTCCTACGTTAATTCCAAGAGGGAAAGCTGTAGCATCATCGTCCAATGCAACCAGAAAGGGATGTGCCGTAGCACCGTGTTCACCCACTTCACCGATGGGATTTCCTGCAGCTGCTCCTAGCTCGTCCGGTCCTGCATCTTCTGGGTTTGCAACAGCTCCACGGTCATCGACAAAGTTGTACTTATCTTGATCATATTTGTCATCGTCAAAGATATCTACATATGTCTATGAAAAAGATTAGAAGGTTATCAGGAACTGCATGAGTTAAAAAATCTTGAACGAATGAATTTCAAAAATTCAACAGAGAAATTCCAAAAATGAGTCACTAAAAAGAAAAAAAAGAGCAGATCAGATATCAATCACAAAGACAAGAACCATTAGTACTTGCATGAATTGATAAGAATAAAAGTCAGGTAAGGTCTTCCTTTCTGTCTAAGTTTTCCAAAAGTGTTTTTTTAAGATCTGTTCTGTTCTTTCTTGTGTGTAGAAAACAGAGGGAAAATAAGCATGATCCAGATTGACACAACGTAACCACACCTTCATGTGTTTAAAAGTAACATTGGTTCATGATGAAACTGAATTCACAAATTGTTAGCCACTGGGTAGTTAATGCGTTTTGACATCACTTTGACGTGAAAAGAAATTCGCAATTGACTTGGTAGGATACAAATTTCAATTTCTGAAGTATATACTGATTTAGACGCTGTATGGCAAACCTTTGTTTTAATATATGTATCCATTGTTTGGTAGAGCTTCACAAAGTGTGGCCGGCTGGCGCTTTCGTATTTCCAGCAGTTTAACATCACCGCGTATCTATAGAAAAACACAGGGACATATGATCACAGTAATTCTGCGGTAGGCATTAATATTGCGAGTAGCAAAGTTGAGAAACCACAACAAGTTACAAAAATAACTGACATGCTAAGTTTATCTCATTACATTGCAGCTCAAACGAATTCTGTGATGAAAAACCCATCGTATTCTTAATTTGACTCAACAACTTTTCATTATAATTTTTGTAGTGAAAAGATAAAAATTAATTTCTTAGGAAGGCTACTTATTCAGAGCGAGTGTATCAAAAACACCTGACCACAGCAGCAATCGATGTTGCTTTTGACTTGTATAACATTCCACACAGAGGAAGCAACACTTACAAACTGTCGTCGATATGTTCAGGCTTTGGCAGACGATAACCTTCTTCGATTTTTTTCATTGTCGTGGATTGAGACCATCCATCGTAAGGAATGCCTCCTGTGGAAAAATAATGTTTTTTTCTGTTGGCCAAAAAAGCACACTTCTTTTGTTGTAATCACTTTCATTCCTCTCAGGGCGATCGAAATGATTCTTCTGTCAAAACGACAATTAATTGCTGAAATACATTTCGGTTTTACATCAGATGAAAGAGTACTGTAAAAAAACAAATTTAAGTGTAGCGATGGATTTAAGGTTTTTCAATAATGTACTAAATACTTTCAGTTCTACTTAAACTTAACTTTATTTCAAGTTGCTATGCATCGTCATAATTTTATTTATCAGCGCCATTGAGTGTTGCTTCTACTTCTCTATTGTACAATGCTCTTTTGCCCGCTCGGTATCACTCATCAGTTAGTAATTATGCGTGCAATTTCGGCAAGTATATTTCTTGAATATAAAGTAACAAATAAGTTAAGTACCGACAGTGAAGATTTCATACAAGACGATGCCGTAGGACCACCTGTCAAAGAAATGGAAGGATGACGATATATCTCATCTGGGTTAGAAAGATAATAATTACTCAGATACTTGGGATCTTTAAAAACATGCCATCAAGATATAAGCAACCTCCCTACGAGAAAACGCCATATTTATTAGTTTGATTATCCACTCATCCTTTCATCCGTCTTTTTTTGTCCTAATCAGATTTTGGATAGTGGTCGTTAAACTTAATATTCATATAAAGTCTCATACAACAACTGTAACCTCAGCTGTTCCTCAGCTTGACGTTTCCTAAGGACTCTCTAATCAATAGAGCACTGAATATTCTAGTTTCCCTCGCTACGTTAAAGTAGAATCGTAAAAAATATTCACTCTAGGAATATATGTAGATAATAACCAATACAGTACGTACACATCGCTTTTGGTTGACAGCTGTTCCACATGTCCAAAGAGAATCTCGGGTGCAGTCCATTTGATTGGGATACATCCCTGGATGAGTAACCAAAATATTATATACATCTGAAATCTAAAGAGGCTTGTATACAGCTCCTAAAATAATTTGCATATAAGATTAAAACCGTGATGTGAGGATTCACGATAAAGTCAATAGCAGTAGACACCTTTGTACAAATTCTATGAAAACAATTCACACACTCCTTTTGCTTTAAATTTTTCTGTTACTTTGCCCTTCGAGTTTGTATCTTTGTTATTCAGAGAACGATATCTCTTCCGGCTTTCTTATTTCCTGTGTTCATTCTTTTTTTTCTGTGAAAGCTTCGATACGCTTAGAATGGCTTCCCATTAAAGGGAAATATGTTTTGCAGTAAGACTGTATAACTGAAAAGAAAGGTTTGTAAGGACAGTAATATTTTAATTCTTCACATTTTTATCTTCCATACCAGCAGCCCCAAAACCAATTGACTAAATGATGAAAAAATCCTGAAAATTACCTTCTTGGCATTTCCTGGGCCGTATTTGAAATCCTGATAAGAGAGTCCAAAGTCAGTCAACTTGCAGACACGATGCTCATCAAGAAGGATGTTACGAGCTGCAAGATCGCGATGAATTATCTGAAATCGAAAAAAAATATTATATGATCTACTAAAAGGGACTTTTATAAACTACATAAAATAAAAAAACTAATATATAGGTAGAAAGTTTAACATCATGCTAATGTCAGACCATTTCTCTGTGAAATAGTGACTCTAATGTGCTGGATATTTTTAGCCGTATGGAGTATTACTTTGACGATTTACAAGCCATGCCATTTTATCACATGCAGGACCACATGATGACCAGAAAGAGTTTGAGCACTCACCCCTCTGGACGCGAGGAAAGTCATACCATGTGCGATCTGTTTAGCAAACAGCACCATGTCATATGTTGTCAAGTGGTCGACAATTCCGACCCCATGATGATATTGGTCGAAAACCCCCCTGGATTTTCTGAGATAACCCAGCAAGTCACCTCGCCACAGGTACTCCATGATAAGTATTGGCTGAGCTAAAAGGGAAAAACAAGAAAATTATTTTACGGCAAGCAGTGCAGAAGTTCCAAAACGTGTTTGAATTGTACATGCTTTGTTTAGTCATACCTCAAGTTATATCTGTAATGAATCAAAGTAGAGACAGGAAGGGAAAGTGAAAGAAGAAAACACACAGATAGAAAATAGACGGACAAATACAGCCGATATAAATCTACAGACAGACAGACAGAAAAAACAGAGATGGCAGATAAATAGACAAAGACTTGCCATCATAAGTTGAAGTTTTTATCACAATTAGCATGTAGATTTTAGAGCTAACATCTTCCAAGTAAAATGCCCCTCATTCAATGCGAAGTAAATTCATTTAAAACAGTCAAAAAATTGAAATTAACCATTGCATTAGTACAGCATCTTAGCAAGGACTAAGAATACTGATAGAAGTATTTGTACCAGTGGTTGAACTCAGAGATGTCTCAATCGTTGCTGTGAATTAGTTGATTATAATCATAACAATAGCTGATTACCTCCAACTGTGACACAACCAATGAACTTAACAACATTTTCATGGCCCTCCCTTCCAAAGAGTTTTAATAACTCGATCTCTCTCAGCAGGGCCTTCCTTCCTTTCTCTCCGGAGATTGCTAGGAAACCACACAAAAATTAGGTAAACAAACAAACTTTGCATGTCAAGAGAGACACAATTAATTATGTGGTAAACATCCACATCTGGAATTGTTGTATGCTTGGTGTTATCCTACCAGCGCAAATTATAAGGCATTTGGTCTACGTAAAAAAAAAATTAGTTTACTAGACTCCATATAATCCATACTTGCCACAAAAATGTCAGTTAGCCGTATTGTTCAATTTATTGAACATGAAATTTCCAAAATAGATTCATCCTCCTTAAAAAAAAAATGTTTGCTAAGAAAACGCTGCGCATCTCGAGCATTGTTGTTAACTAGGCAAGCCCATTGAACCGTGCAATTGTTTACAGATAACTTACAAAAGTAGAGACGCAATTAAGCCTAGAAATTCCATCTGTTATAATACCTAATAGTCGGTCGAATATATATTTGAGACAGTTTTTTTTTAAATACATGCTCTGTTTGCGCCTTCTTGTTTCCTACAGATCATAAATTAGATAATCCTTGCTTTTATCTTACTAAAAGCTACAATAATTCGTAAGCATTCCCAGAGTTATTATAAATTCATTTGACTCTCTAAGTTTGTTACAGTCGAACCTGTATTTAGCGGTCACGCGCGGGGATGGTTGACCGTTTAATATAGGTTCCACGGAATAGGGCTACTATTGATAAAAGTTTAAAAAATGCCACTCTATGCCATCACGGACCACTTAACATACACAACCTCGCTCAAAAATATTCCTAACATTGATTTCGGGAGATAAACATGGATTAAATTTTACTTGAAAGATTATTCTTAATTTTAATTGATTACTTCCGCTTTAGCGACCGTTCGATAAAGGTGGGGAACATTACAAATAGGCTGTTGGGACTTTGTAAAAGGTGACCACAACCGCTTGATATAAAAAGTACTATAAGTAAAGGAGGAAAGTTTCGGGACTTTCAAAACTGACCGCTTATTACAAGGTGACCGCTTAATACAGGTTCTACTGCATTGTGATTTTCAGCTTGTCCAGCGCAAGAAGATCATATTACCACCACTAGACTGGCAAATGGCTCCGAGTTTTTTTCGCTAGACTCACCCTCTCAAGGTTTCTTTGAAGTCTCATGACATTATTTCCCACTAAAAGTTTCTAAGCGGGCAACTTTGCAAAATATACGACAGAGTGACATTTTTAGTATTGTAGTATTTTTCCGCTTTTATACACTTGAATGCAATTTAATCGATAAATTTTCATTTTTCTCCACAACTTCTTATACTCCAAATGATATTCGTGTTCTGTTCTATTTTAGTAGCGCTGTATAACAAAAGATTTAACAACTGGTCCCCCGGGAACCATCCGCTAACAATTAATTTGACATGCCAGCTAATAAATCATTTGAACAGCGCATAGCTTTTAAGCTATCCATGTTATGTATTAGGTAGGTTAATAAAGCATGTTCTAAGAGAAATGCTCTTTATTGAGATAAATTACTCAAAAAAATTAATAAAGGATAGTTCAATCAAGCTTTGTATGAAAGAAAGACCTGAAAAAGTACTTACGTAGGTAGCATTTCGCAGCAACTGTGCGATTTCCAGGTCTGCCGCGGGAACGACCCAGTAGCGCTCGCCACACTGAACCGAATGCCCCTTTGCCAATATGCTCGCGAAGGATCAGGCGGTCAACTGCAATCTCCCATCCGTCTGTGTTTGCGTTCAGCTGATCCATCTCAACTTCATCTTCCCCTTCACTGAATAATTGCAGATGAAAACAAGACTTTAACTATCTGTGTTACCTATCTATCTATTCCTTCTTTGAATCTGGTTTAACATAACGTGGTAAAGATATCCTCTATATCTTCAATTTAATTATTTTTTCTTTTCATTTCATTTCCGGGTACTTCAGAAAATTATCACTTGCCAATGAAAAATTATTGAAATAAGTGCAATTTGGATGCTAATTAACTAAACCCGTTGTTTCGACGCATCGACCCAGGGAGGAGATTTTATTGAAAAAAAAAAGAAAAAGATTGAATAAACCTCGCTTGAAGATAATCTAGCGCCGACTGTGTTTTTCGGCATTTTACGTCATATAAATATCGTGCCTCCTACGCGAGAAATGAAATACTAACCAAAACCATCCGAAGTATTGTCTACAATCGATATATCGAGTGGTATTTTAAATCGTTCCACAAGACTCCGAGTGTGTTTCAACTGTAGTTTCTGTAACAAACAGTGACGAAGGGTCAAAGCCTCTCTTCCTCTTTACAAGTATGCCACCCACAACCCGGCATACTGGTAACAATAAAAAAAAATAGTAAATAAGGTGTCAAAACAAGTGAAGGACGGAGGAATTCAAAACAGAAAGAACGTCGGGAAATAGTTGACTGCCATTTGATAAGAACGGCTTCAAAATCTGCTGCTGCTTCGAAAGGAAAATCTTTTATTTTGGCCTATGTGCTATTGATTGTGAATATAATCGGTCCAAACTGAAAAAGAGACTTATTTTCTCAACAGTGGCGCTTATCGCTACTCACCTGAGACTTATTCAAGAGTTAGAAACTTCGAATACAACTGCACGTTCAAACAATGAGCATTAAAAAAAAGGGGAATTTACTTACTTCAGCCTAGGTGGCACCTCAGGTGGGGCTATCATCAAAAGATATGTGGAAAGAGATGAAAGAAATCGTTTAGTTGTGAGTAAGAATGACATCATTAACTAAGTTGAAGCTTGCGACTCAGAAACCACGTGTGACTTATATTTGACTCTGTTGTCAAACAACGAGAGAAGGAATAAGGTGGGTTACCATGGTAATTAGTTTCATATAATTTGCAACATTTTTGTAATTTGATTAGTAATGGGCTTTGCCGGGACTGTTCAGGGACCTTCAAAATCAGTGCTGGAAATGCAGAATATGACCTTCTTAAAATAGCTCCTTCGTGCTCCAAGACACTGACGTATTAAAAGCGACAATCTGCCATATGAAAACATTTTATTTTCTTATGGTAACATTTTACCTGTAGCACGGCGTTTTTTAATGTATGAAATGAACGCCAGTAGAAAAACGACAGCAGCCAAAGGTCCCGCAATGTAGTACCACTCCAGTGAGCTGCTGGAGGAAGATAAGCTGCTGGAAGGAGCTTCTGAATTTCCTGAAACACAGTAATAGAAGAAGCTTAATAGGAAAGTAATTTGCTGGTCGGCAAAAAATTGATATCACCAACTATCCAGATAGAGAGCTAACTTTTTTTGTTCCAACAATTTACGTTGTTCATTGCTTGTGTTGGGTGACGGGGAATAACTCATGGAAAAACAGACGCAGATGTGTTAAGTCACAAAAAACAGGCAGATAGACAGAGAAAGATTGGTGAAAGAATTATAGAATATGTATAACATGCTGCTACTGTTTGAAACTCGTTTTGAAACAGTTTTTTAAATTTCTTTCAAATTTAATTCATTTCAAATTTCTAGTTCCCAGAAGACCAAAAAACCACTGGAAAAGCTTGTGAGGAACATAAGAGGCGGACGTGTATTTTATAATAATGACCTTACATAGTTGATTACTAAAATTATATGTGGTTCCTTAAACAGCTTACCTTTGACATTTACTGTCACAACAGAGCGAGCCACAGTTCTTAGCTTGTTACGTGCTTCACAAGAATATTCACCACTGTCCTCTTCCACAACCTCAGTAATATCAAGTTTACTATTTTCCTCATCTAATCGTGTCTCTATAGCTGCTTTTCCTGTTATTAGGTCTCCATCTTTTTTCCACATAATGTTGATTGTTTCTTCGTTGACTATGCAGATCAATTTGAGGGTATCTCCTTTTGTGAGTGTTATGTATTTCTCTGGAAAAACTAGAGCAGAGGCTTTTCCTGCGTTGGAAAAGGTGCAATTCATTAGTATGCTGGTTTCTCATTAAAACTATAACTACATTATAAACACACCAAAAAACAAACACAAACACAAACATTGAAACGAAACGAATCAAATGTGACCTTCTGCATAATGCTTCGAATATGTTGCTTTAGATGAAAAAAAAAAAGAAAAGAAAAGTATTTCCTTGTGAGTTTCGTAAGGTTTTCGTAAGATTTTCAGAACAAGCTTGAAACCTTTATGTTTTAAATTTCCTGATTACTGTTTCAACCGCCCCAGATCCTCCGCTGAACTTCTAAATTAAGGTCTCGGTAATGTTCCATCTTCTCTTGTTCTTTCTTCTACACCCTTGTGTCAAATGGACACAACAAGTGAGTCATGCAACACGAAGTTTTTTCTTTTCAAGCACTGCGGTAGCGGGTCTGATTTCAAGTAGATGATCGTCCGTTTAAATTCTAAATTATTACAACAACTTCATGAGGTGGTTTTCTATCACTTCCTGAGGAGAGTGGACTTACTACATTTTCTCGAGTGGACTTACAACATTTTTTCAAGCTGACACTGTTAAATTTCCATTGAAAAATTGTGGATGTCATAGACGGAACTAGAACCAAGAGCTGTTATGACAATTCAATCGACAGAGAATACTTCATGGAAAGTCTGTCCGTATGGTATTTTACGCGCGAGTTGGTAGTATCGGAAATCGAATAGGTGTGCGCAGCGAACCAATGAGAATTCTTGTACAAACCGACTCGCTGTTATCTCTTTTGTGTTTTTGCTCTGTATGCTTTCTATTCCGCATAATTCTCCACAGAGGTTCCTCAGTCATCTTTTGTAAGTAATTTGATTTAATAAACAGTCCTGAAAGCCGATTTTTATAATGTTACGAACGGAAACTATGCCGGTGAAGGATTAATAGAGAATAATACATAGGCGCGCGTAGATATGAAATTTCTCTTAGAGTGTTTAACTCGATAGCTCACGAGTGAGCGCAGCGAATGAGTGAGATGTCGAGTTGAACACGAGAAGAGAAATTCCATATCTATAAGCACCCATGTATTATTTTTTTTTATCCTATAAACACAATAGCCTTTTACTGAGAAGAAAAGCCGGTTTCATTTATAAATGAATATAAATTAATCGACAATCCCCGAATAACAATCGTAGAGTGCGTTGGCGCTAACTCCCAAGATGGAAAAATGCGTTGAATCACGATTACAAAAACAACAATGCTCGTAATTTTCAATTAACAAAATTCTCATTTATTGACTTTGCCCTTACCGACAGAAGAAGTCTTTCAGGTAAACGGCCAAAATCGGCTAGTAGAAAATCTTCCAGTTGTCGATTTTCATTCTCAGCCGAGAGAAATGCTAACACTAAAGCCACTGAATAGGAAACTTTCGGTTTTTCTTTTAGTATATTGGTTTTCTTTGCCTTTTAGGAAAATTTGAACTTCACTGTCTGTTAGCGATACGGATTTTTTAGTGTTTTAGCTGCCGTAATTCGAGAAAGCTCCGACAAACAAGTTGTATCGAGAATCGTGAACGCTTTGCCATTCATTCATCAACCTGACCGAGTGGCGCCAAAGGCGAGTGACGTATCAGCAGCCGATTGGCTATATCAACACACGTGAAAAAATACGATATTTTTTCACGTGTGTTGTTTCGGTTTTTCTCTGGGCCGGAAATCCCAGTATAACACTGC
The DNA here is from genome assembly GCF_036669915.1 of Pocillopora verrucosa. Classification (NCBI taxonomy): domain Eukaryota; kingdom Metazoa; phylum Cnidaria; class Anthozoa; order Scleractinia; family Pocilloporidae; genus Pocillopora; species Pocillopora verrucosa. The sequence goes on along the minus strand of NC_089322.1, from coordinate 735,921 downwards.
AGTTTATGTGATAAATAAGAATAACATACGCTTCACGGGTGAAAAAGCACGATACGCAGTTCCTCCCGCGTAAAAAAAAGCGATATGCGCCATTTAATTGACTTTCGGCTTCTTGGACCAGCTTGAGAAAAAAATTTTATTTCATGCGTTTTCAGCGTGTAAATCCCTAAATCTTAACTCTGTAATATTCTCCATCCTCATTGGCTGAGCCACATTACGAGTTACAAAGCCATAAATCAACTTTTTGGAGAGATCTAAGAGAATTGAGGATGCAAGGGAATTCTTTCGAATGCGTAATCGCTATTCGACCTCCGATTTCGGTCGCGGATACAAGCGTATTCGCTTTAAGTAGTTTCCTCTGTTTTAGTTTTGTTGTTCAATGTAGAGACTACAATTGTGTGTCGTGTGTAATTTTGACTTTTGCGTCTCGCTTCCTTTTTGCTTTCTTCCGAGATTCTGGATCTCTCCGTCTCGGAATTCTCTTCTTCAGATTTTTCTAGCTTGAAAGTATGTTGCACATCGTCAAGTATTTCGAATCAATCAACTCTCTATAGCGCCATCACCTGTCCTTTTTCCTTGGCGTTTCTTTCCTACTCAGATCTACGCAGTTCTTTGCGTTTGGAATCATAAAGATCCAAGGACATTATTATTAAGTATTGGTATCACCGGTTTTTTTTTTTTTAGGTCAGGCCCCGGTCGATCGAAGGGTAGATAACACTATCCACAAGATAAAACTCTATCTGGTGGATAACGCTTCATATTTTACTCTCACACATTCACCGAATAAATATTTAACCGTTAGATTGCGTTATCTGCCATTTATACAACTGGGCCGAGTTTGCCTAAATTCTCTTCGCGCTATTCCTTTTCTCCGTCACTATTGCCCATGGATTTACAAGTTCATTTTTCTGTCTTAATTTCTTCTCTCCCTATTTCTCTCCTTCATCTTCAACATTATCATTGTCATTATCAACGTCATTATCGTCGTCGTCGTCATCATCATCATCATCATCATCATCGTCATCAATATCATTATAACTGAACTTACCATAAACACGCAGAGTTGCTGAGGAACTGGTTTTGTTTGCTTTGTTCTTTGCTGTACACCTGTAAGTCCCACTCATCCCTTTCGTAACACTTGGCGAAACTAGGAATGATTCTTCTTCGTGATCGGTTTGATTGATACCAGATGGCAGGTCACCATTATTAAAAGTCCAGACGAAGGTTGGTGTTGGAATACCTGAGGCTACGCAATTAAGGTTTACAGGGTATCCTTCGGTAAGAAATTGGCTTTTCGGAGGCTCAATGATCTGGGGAGAGACTTGAAGTAAAAATATCACCAAGCTAAACAAAGGGTCGCATTTTCCATTTTAGGCCCCTCTCCCCCTTCCCTTATCCAACCCTAAATTAACTAGTTTCAAAATAAAAGAAAACTAAGTTATTGCCAAGTCTATTTTTAATCCAAGGTTATTTTGAAATTAGTTTTCTTCACTTTTGATATAGGAAGGTATAAGTCAGCCCAATGTGACATCAAAACATTTTTTTATTTCCTTAAAAGATTTCCTATCTTAGCAACAGCCCAGGAGGTAACAATTTAGTTACCTATTTATTAATTTCTTCGTCATTTTCTTACTGGTTGTTAGGTGTAATATCAACACCCCGTGCTACCATGTTCAAGAGTACCAGTTTCTCTAAGTTCAAACTACACATTTACTTTGAAGAATAGCCAAATAGTGATGGTTAAAAGGTTTGCATTCCATGAAAAGATTACGTTAAATCTGTCATTTTAAACGCTCAGATCGTCCATTGTAGCAGCAGTACAAGTTCATAACGACGTAACAGCGGGATTATTTTCGTGTATTTCTTTGCAGTTTTGGTCGCCGAATTTTCAAATTTCAACTCAATGAAAAGTTTACATGGATGTTTCGCTTTCCAACTTCAGTAATAAATACTTAAATAATAATGCACTGATAGCCACTTTGACATTTTTGCACTTCTAAAATGGTATATGAATCGTGACTTGTCAGTCATTGGTATTTAAGAAGCAGAAAAAAAGGTAATTAAAAAATTTAAACTGACTTTTATAATAAATGCCGTGACAAAATATGGTGATATCTATAAAGTCAAAATTGCTCGACGTTCCAAAAATTAAACTGTCCAAAAATTAATTACATGTGTCTGATCACGAAATTCATTTACATTTGGTGTGTAAGTTGGCATGTTCTCGCCCTTTAAATGTTATCATCAATTGAGTACTTTTTTATTATTTTTAGTCAATTTTGAAATTTTTGTGGTTTCAAGTCCTTAAATTTGATTTGGTATCATGGAAACGATTTTATCCTCATCCAACCAAAGATCTAAATTGATTATCGACTCCAGTTCTTTCTATGTGTAAATAAGAACCGTACCTCCCGCCACTTGGATCCAGAAAGTTGAGTTTTTGCTTCCTTCGCTGTTATTGGCGCTGCAGGTGTATGACCCAGAGTCTTTCAATCTCGCCTGGCGAATCGTGAAAGTGTTGTTGTTACCGCGATTCACCCCATCCTTAGTCCAAAGTATCTCAGGTGTAGGGAAACCGCTCAGAGAGCAAATGAACTTAAGAGACGAGTTAAAGGCAACCGACTGATTCTTGAGCTCAGTATTAATTTCAGGAGGACCTGGACATAGAATTCAAAAGTACAATTCAAAAAAGGTGAAAGTACGAAAAAAAAAACTAGAAAATGAGAATAGAAACTGAAATAAAAAAAGTAAGTCAACATTCACCTGTGACTTTAATATGAAAAGCCGCTTCATTTTTCCCTTCACTGTTTTTAGCGCTGCATTTGTATTGACCAGCATCGCCATAAGTCACTCGATTAGTCGTGAGCATGTTCCTGGTATCAAGTAACTTTCCATCTTTTGTCCAGTTCACCTCTGGTTTAGGAAAACCCCTCACAACGCATTGAATTTGAAGTGTTGAATGTAATTTGACAGACATCTCTCGCCGAGAATTTATTTCAGGAGAACCTTTTTAATTTTGAAAAGGAAGATAATGATTTATATAAAACTTGATCCCCATCCCCTCCCCCTCTACTTCTTTTTAACCGTCGTTCACAATCTTAGTGCAACTGTCCTTCTCTCCTCAGCTCTCCCCTGCCGTAAAAATCAAAGCTTGCAAACATGATTTTGTTACCAAGATTCACCCCATCCTTAGTCCAGAGTATCTCAGGTGTAGGGAAACCGCTTAGACAACAAATGAACTGAAGCGACGAGTTATACATAACCGACTGATTCTTGAGCTCAGTATTAATTTCAGGAGGACCTGGGCATAGAATTCATAAGTACAATTCAAAAAAGGTGAAAGTACAAAAAAAAAAAAGAAAAAAAACGTCAGAAAATAAGAAGAGCAACTGAAGGAAACAAAATTAAGTCAACGTTTACCTGTGACTGTAATATGAAAAGCTGATTCATTTTTCCCTTCATTGTTTTTAGCGCTGCATTTATATTGACCAGCATCTTCATAACTCACTCGATTAATTGTGAGAGTGTTCTTGTCACCGCGATTAACCCCATCCTTAGTCCAAAGTATCTCAGGTGTAGGGAAACCGCTCAGAGAGCAAATGAACTTAAGAGACGAGTTAAAGGCAACCGACTGATTCTTGAGCTCAGTATTAATTTCAGGAGGACCTGGACATAGAATTCAAAAGTACAATTCAAAAAAGGTGAAAGTACGAAAAAAAAAACTAGAAAATGAGAATAGAAACTGAAATAAAAAAAGTAAGTCAACATTCACCTGTGACTTTAATATGAAAAGCCGCTTCATTTTTCCCTTCACTGTTTTTAGCGCTGCATTTGTATTGACCAGCATCGCCATAAGTCACTCGATTAGTCGTGAGCATGTTCCTGGTATCAAGTAACTTTCCATCTTTTGTCCAGTTCACCTCTGGTTTAGGAAAACCCCTCACAACGCATTGAATTTGAAGTGTTGAATGTAATTTGACAGACATCTCTCGCCGAGAATTTATTTCAGGAGAACCTTTTTAATTTTGAAAAGGAAGATAATGATTTATATAAAACTTGATCCCCATCCCCTCCCCCTCTACTTCTTTTTAACCGTCGTTCACAATCTTAGTGCAACTGTCCTTCTCTCCTCAGCTCTCCCCTGCATCAAAAATCAAAGCTTGCAAACATGATTTTGTTACCAAGATTCACCCCATCCTTAATCCAGAGTATCTCAGATGTAGGGAAACCGCTTAGACAACAAATGAACTGAAGCGACGAGTTATACATAACCGACTGATTCTTGAGCTCAGTATTAATTTCAGGAGGACTTGGGCATAGAATTCATAAGTACAATTCAAAAAAGGTGAAAGTACAAAAAAAAAAAAGAAAAAAAACGTCAGAAAATAAGAAGAGCAACTGAAGGAAACAAAATTAAGTCAACGTTTACCTGTGACTGTAATATGAAAAGCTGATTCACTTTTCCCTTCACTGTTTTCAGCGCTGCATTTATATTGACCAGCATCTTCATAACTCACTCGATTAATTGTGAGAGTGTTCTTGTCACCGCGATTAACCCCATCCTTAGTCCAAAGTATCTCAGGTGTAGGGAAACCGCTCAGAGAGCAAATGAACTTAAGAGACGAGTTAAAGGCAACCGACTGATTCTTGAGCTCAGTATTAATTTCAGGAGGACCTGGGCATAGAATTCAAAAGTACAATTCAAAAAAGGTGAAAGTATAAAAAAAACTAGAAAATGAGAATAGAAACTGAAATAAAAAGAGTAAGTCAACATTTACTTGTGACTGCAATATGAAAAGCTGCTTCATTTTTCCCTTCACTGTTTTTAGCGCTGCATTTGTATTGACCAGCATCGCCATAAGTCACTCGATTAGTCGTGAGCATGTTCCTGGTATCAAGTAACTTTCCATCTTTTGTCCAGTTCACCTCTGGTTTAGGAAAACCCTTCACGAAGCACTGAATTTGAAGTGTTGAATGTAATTTGACAGACATCTCTCGCTGAGAATTTATTTCAGGAGGACCTTTTTAATTTTGAAAAGGAAAATAATGATTTATATAAAACTTGATCCCTATCCCCTCCCCTTCTACTTCTTTTTAACCGTCGTTCACAATCTTAGTGCAACGTTCTTTCTCTCCCCAACTCTCCCCTGCCCTTAAAATCAAAGTTTGCAACCATGATTTTCACCAAGGAAAAATACTCAGCTCCCGCTCGCAAAAATCACGCCTGTTCTACATGAAACTGTAATGATCTTTCTTTTTCTACTAAAGAAAAATTGCTTTTGTTTTTTGTGACAAAATGTAAATCTAGCATCTAATCGGTAGTAATGAAACTCCTGCAGAAAAAATAAAATCTTTTTAATTCAGTGCGAGCCATTTTTTTTCTTTTTATAAAGAAAAAGGGGGTAAGTTTCCAAAATATCTCGGGTCTTATCAATTAAATTGAAAATTTAAAATAGCCACCGTAAAGATTTTCTAAGCTAACGTTTCGACCGTTAGCGCTTCGTCAGAGCTAAACCTCGAAACGTCAGCTTTGATAATTTTTACGGTGGCCAATCTAAATTACCAACTCTGTTGATAAAACCAAAGTATATTAAACAAAGAGTTTGACGTTTAATAAAAGGACGGTTGAAGGATATCTGTGCAGTATTTTCTACCAACAAATGAATATTTTACTTTCTCCTCATATATAAAACCACTTACATTTACAAGGTCGCGATTCCCGAGTTCTTGAGCAGTTAAATTCTGGAAGTAAGGATATCAAGATAATCTTTTAAAAGTAATAAACGGTTGGAGATTAAGTCATCTTATTTCTAGTAAAGAAAACATCCATTGGCAGTAACTGCTGAAGTTTTCTTCCTAATTATAAATGCAATATATACACAAGAATTAACCCAATTGAATAAAAACTTATAAATGCTGTATAGTTTTGGAAGTTGTAAAACAATGGCGAAAACCCGCCATCACACTTTCGAGTCACAAATTCTTAAACACTCCCTCTTGTCACTTACCGACTCTTCGCCGGTACTGACCGCACTCTTTACAGCCGCCACTCCAAGATGACCACGCCATACAACCTTTGAAAACAACAAATTGTGCGCAAAGAGTCATGTCATGTTATCACTCTACCTATGCTCTTTACTCATAAAGGATACCAAAATACGTAATTGTTATCGTCGATATCCCCAGTTTCTAATTTCCGGGGAGACTTCGAAGTAACATCTCCAAGTTAAAAAAGATTGATGGCTTAAAGCTTATAAATCACCTAACTCACAATTCCCTATTTATACGCATCATTGGTGTTCTCTCAACACCTGTCAGGGATTTATCATGTTATAAGCCAAGGAGAGTGACATTCTTTTTTATTGCTCAAATGGATGACTGTGCAAAAATGTTAAAAGAAACAAACTAAGATTTTAACGTTTTAAATTTTTAATTTTCAACTTTACTGTAAAAGTTCCATCAGTATATGGCAGGGGCCTGAAACGTTGAAATTCAATTGTTGCAACAATTAAAAGTTTTATTTCTATGTAACATCTTTGTCCACACATCCACTGATCCACAGAGAAGAGTATCCTGTCTGAATCCCTCTATTGGGATCGATTCGTTTGTTCATCCATCTTTATTGACCTTTTATCCTGCCTACTGATACATGATAGTTCAAGCATGGCTACTTACAATCTGTTATACCAGTTAGGATGAGGATGTTAGGTGAACATGAAAAAAAGATTCACATTTGATGAGTAAATTAGTGGCTTAATATGGCCTTGGATTACATGACTAACTTATCATAAGCTTAACAAACTGAACTCGTCGCACTCACCCGCTTTTGAATCCGAAAAGAACGCCGTGAAAGAGAAAAACAAATTTGAAAAAGATGTTAATCCATTTATCTATTCATTTATTTATTTGAACCAACCTGTTTATTTGGTACGTCAATATTTTACATTGAATTCGATAATTATGCAACAGAATTTGTTAAATCAAACAAACAATCAGCAAATATCGTTTATTACAGAACTTAGCTACTGATTTTATACTTATACCGTTCACATCAGTAAAATCGTTTGGATAGAAACATTATAACATTAATAGCTATCACTAACTGTCATTGATACACACGCAGATAATTCTTTGGTATTTACGATTGCAGTTTCCTGATCAGTAATCAGCCGGTGCAGAGAGTCAATAGTGTATATTGAGGCACAGGAGAGTTCTTTATTTATACGAACGGATGATATTGATAGTTACCTTCCTCTTTGGCTAGACAGAAGAGATGAGATAAGGAAGGAGGAGCAGTTAATGATCTTAATAACATAGCTAAAGTTATGAAATAACAATTCATCGTAAAATTCTAACCTACTTTTAGGAAAGGAATTAGGTACCAGTACTTTCTGCTAGACAGAAGAGATGAGATAAGGAAGGAGGAGCAGTTAATGATCTTAATAACATAGCTAAAGTTATGAAATAACAATTCATCGTAAAATTCTAACCTACTTTTAGGAAAGGAATTAGGTACCAGTACTTTCTCAACACATGAAAAGCGAGCATTAGCGCCTAAATTTACATTTCCCAGAGAAGGATGTGATGTTGAAAAAAGATTCTCCAGAAACTTAAGAGAAAATTGTTAAGGATGGTTTGCATGTCTAAATTTCTGTTCTCGTTCACGCCGGTTTCGGGGTAGGGGTTTGACTGATTTTATGCGTGGTATGACGAGCCCTTGAATTACTTGTGTTTAACTTTGTTTTACTTCTGTTCTGCGTTTGTCAGGCCTTATAATGGTCCTAAGCTAGACACCGTGAACTTTTTTGTTCGCGGTCTTGGACGAGATTCAGTCGCTATCAGGAAGTAGAGAAAGTTAGCATTGCTGAATCGAATGTTCCTCGTCAGCTGTCACCAGCAGATCACAGGATGAGGGGCCAGTTATGCAAGTCTTTACCAATAAAAATGTACCAAAAGCACGAGTTGAGCTCAAAATTCAAAACAAAGCATAAAAGTAGACTTCAAACACACTGCAAATTTGATTCCACATGATCTCGTGCGTTTTCCGGTCCTGGATGCCAAATCTTTGCTTTGAATATGAGATTCTTGAGGCTCCAATGATTTTTCGTTGTTCTGATTCGCTGTGGTGATAACCTAGCTTTGTTTTTACAACACTTATTAATCAACATATACTCCGAAAAGAGTAAACAATTCATACGTGGTCCGGTTGTAAATAGGATCTTAGGTACCAAAGGAAAATTTAATTGTCTTGAGCATGATTATCAAGACTAAGAATTACGCGAGATAAACTAAATTCACTTACCAGCTGAGTGATCGCAGAAGTGGCATGTAAATAAAAGTTATTACAAAAATAAAATTAAAACGTGCGTCTGTTGCTCAAAACATTCATTTGTTTATTGAGAAACATGCTATGCACTTTTTCTTTCGTTTATCACCTGTACTTTAGTTAGATATGTCAACGTAAACTTACTGTGAAGGTGCCATGCAAATAGATATGCTTTAAATCACAGCGAAACATGTACTTACGTCCTAGTCGTTTTTCACAGTTGCCAAGGCCAAGGAATAAGAAAAAAAATACATCAAGAACAGAAAAATTAATAAAATGAAAGTAATTAACTGCTAAGAGAGTTGATATTCATTAATCAATCGGCTAAGACCTCTGCTCAACAAATAATTCTGATATGAAACCATTTTCATGATTATGGCTTCAATTCTCATAATTAGTTTCAAGTAACGAACACCTCAATTTTACAGTCTACCACAGACGACATTAAATCTTTTAGTAAACTGAGCCACTGAATCAAAATCTGATCCTTATCTACTTATGGTTCACACTGAATATATATTTTCACATGAGCCTAGTTCAAAACGACGTCAACAAGTTTCCATCCATAAGTTAGGAAGCAATGCGAGTATCAGAATACCATGTTTATTGATGATCATAATTTCTCATCCATAATAATATCAATAAAACGAAATTGTAGCTTTCATTATTGCAAAAGTAAGCGACAGTGACACATATATGTTGCATGACTGTTACTGCAGTAGTGAAAAGACATGTGAAATGCGCCAAATAACTATAAATAGAGGACATACTTACGATCTATTTGCCCGTTAGAGTAGGAAATAGGAGAAAGAGGTATGTTAGTTAGTGATGCACATTTGTTATTGCCTACATTGTTCTTCAGTTTGGTATCGTCAAGTAAAAGTGTCTTGTTAATGGAACAGCCAGGAGTGTGACTACGCATCCTATTACACTAGCCACAACTGTTGGGTATTTCAAATGGTTACCATGTTGGCAGTCAATGGTGAAGTCTGACCAGATAAGAGTCTTTAACATGCTGTCAGCCATCAATAGTAAAAAGGACATTTTGCCAAAGTATAACTCTTGGCCGCAATCAAAAATATTGATTTGGGCGAAAATTATACCAGTTCATTGTAAGTAAAGCTTTTTCTTTTAAAAATCTACTCTTTCGCAAAAATGATGATAACCCTGAAGAGAGTCTAACACATGTTGACTGATGATGACTGTCGAATAGAACCTGGTTTGTTAAAAATGTAAAAATGAATGAGGAAAAGTAAAGAAAAAGCTACTTACGACCTGTTATGTCAATTAGACGTTGGTGAACCCGATGGAAAAGAGGAGAAAATGAATCAACTGAAATTTACTATCAGTTTAAAGTCGTTGTGAGATACTGTGTACTAATTGACTAAGTGGGAGGGCCGGACGGGAAAGTATTTGGCTCGAGGTCATGACTTACGGACCGAGCACAACACAGAGGTCCGAGTGCTATGACCAAAAGCCAAATATTTCCCATCCAGCCCGACCTAACTCAGTCATTACGCATTTTATCGTATGACTTTTCAGTGTTGGAAAATTTCGAATTTTTTTTTCGTAAATACTACGCGATAGACCGGCGCGCGCGGAATAACCACAAAAACGATTCTACAATTAATACTTTTCCTTTCTGTTTTCGAATTAGAACAGGAAACTCACATTTCATCGAAAAACGTGGCATTTATTTCCATTTGTACTCTCTGCTGTCACTCATTTTTGGCCACAAAAGCGGACAATGTTTTTCATTTAATATTTTTTGCCCAAGTGCACTATGTTGAAGTCCTAAATGTAATAACTGTCCTAAATGTAATAAAGTCCTAAATGTAATAACATTTGGTCCTAAATGTAATGAAGTCCTAAATGTAATAACATTTAGTCCTAAATGTAATAAGCCTCTTATGCAATCGTTTAACTCCTGCAGTGCATTGTTGTTATGGCGGACATCCACATTGATATGTTAGTGACAGCTGTTGCTCCAAAAAAACCGCTGACCAGTATACATGTCACATTATGGGCCCGCTGATATCAATCAGCGTCTTTTTACTTGCTAGACATAATAAATATCAGCAGTCGAAGTATGGTCCTTATAGCGGTTTATTGATCGAGTTGAAGAAAATCATTTCCAGCCCAATGTGGGCTAGTGCTTGGCTGGAAGCTCAATAGGATGGAATCGATTGGTACGTAACCATTAAGACTTTTTGGGAAAGAAATTTACTACAATTGATGATGAACTAGCATGCTATTGTTGATGTTATCGTTCGTGTTAAAGTCTTTAGAAGTGATGCACCATTTTAGAGCAGTTTGAATGATTTCGCTGTGTCACATGTTAATCCAAAAGAAAATTATTATTGTCAGTAGCGTTATTGAAATTTTGCACATCAATGTTATTCAGTGTCAATTGATTCTAATGAAGCATTTGAGTTCATTTTTAAGAATGACTATCCTGATTTATTCAATTTTGAACCTGGGGTGTTGCATTTCCAGCCCTCTATGGCTTTACTCCACCTCAGTAATCAGTTCATGTACCATATGACTATAAGTGGAAACTGTTGAGCTTTCTTATTTCATTCATCTATTTATCTATTCATTTTCTCCCCTCACGGCGGGGAGAAGAGGTGAAGACAAAAAATGAAATATAAACTTGAGATCAACTTTAAAATGTATGTTTTCCTAATATTTCGGTTCGGGAACTGATGAACCCGTCATAAGGGGCTAAAGGAAAAAATGAATGGTTCATTAGACCGCCAACTGACCATCATGTGTTGAAAGGTGTAGCTCAATGGTTCAATTTGACTCTTGCTTGGAAAAAAGGCAACATGTCGAGACCTGTGATCGTGAAATGGGATAACATATCATTGGTCAGTCGATATCTTGCTCTGCAAGTCACATTATCATATAGCTAGCAGCGCACGCGGGCAAGATGAAGTGAATCCTGTGTTCTGATTGGCTACCTGAGCGGGAATGATGGGCCCACCCTCGCCCGTTCGGGATCCCCCGTATTGATCCCACGCAAGAAAACTTACAAAGTTCGTAACTTTTGGATAATGTTTTCATATATGCATAGAAAAAATAAACGACCCTCTTGGGTTTATTGTGCTGCTAACACAGTTGGCTTTCACTATCGGCTCTCGAAATAAACAGGCCATTCTTGATTCTTATCAAGGCGAAATCTTTTGCTATACAATGAATCCTTTAATGATTAAGCCAAGAGAATATAAACTCTCTTGTATGGTCAAGATTACTGGATATTAGCCTCGTTCTTTTTCTACTTTTTTATGGACCGTGAATTCGTCTCAGTCCATAAAAACGCAAAAAAAAAAAAGAACCCGGCCAATATATAGCCATTTTGACCTCACGTTCGGTCAATAACGCTTATGAATATATTTTATGCAAACCCGTACAAATCTGGCAAGGGAAGACAGTACAAAAAATGCCCTTCTGAGCCCAAAATTTGTCTAACGTATAAGTCGGTGGACTTCTTTTTCCTTGTAACTTGGTTCATCAAGTGTTAACTTTAGCACTGAGGACAGAAGTATTTCGTCAAAATCTGTTACACTTAAGAGTCTGAGCCAATGATATAGAGAGAGCTATTAGTCAACGTTCTCGTTGCTTCTGCGTCCGTCAATTTGATGCCAAAAGCACATCAGTATTAGAATAAGGTTTTGTAGCCAATGCTTCTCAACCTACGTCTTTAACAAATAAAAAGCCGCTGATTAATATCAGTGAGCCCGCAATATCCCATAAATATTGGTCAGAGGATTCTTTGGTGCGACAGCTGTCACTTTAACATCTCAATGTTAGCGCAGTTAAACGATTGCATAGGAGGCTTATTACATTTAGGACCGAACGTTATTACATTTAGGGATTTATTACATTTAGGACCAAATGTTATTACATTTAGGACTTTATTACATTTAGGACAGTTATTACATTTAGGACTTCAACACACTAGGGCCGGGCGGTTTTTCCGGACCGGTAGCCCGTTTCTCGGGGTCCTGGTAACTTAACGGGCCCGTAAAGCTGTTCTGCTTTCCTTCAAGATGGTTTCAAATGCTTTAAAGATTCTACAATAAAACTTTTTGCTAAAGAAACAGAATGGAATACTAAGGTTGCCAGGCTGCCTCTCTCTTCCTAAAATTTTGATTTTAAAGTATTGCCTCGAGCCCGTTAAGTTACCAGGTATTTCGAGAAACGGGCTCCGGCTCATGCCAACCCGTCCGGCCCTACACAAGTCAGCTTTTCTATGGAATCGCGAGAGCAGGGCCAGACGGACCATATGATAAAATCGATTAATGCTAATTAATTTATGTCTTTGAGCATATTTTCAGACATCAAGAGATTATAATATCTTGCAGACACAAGAGGTTATACGCTGGACGCAAGAGATAGTAATTAGTTTACAATCTCTTGCGGACAGCAATAAATGAACCACTTTAAGGTATGCGAAAACGATTGATGTTCTATAATAAAATACTAAAGCGACACTGTTTTCACTGCCAAAAAGGAAGCAAAAGATAACAATAAATACTAACTGACTTTTAAAGGAAAAAGAACTTATGATAATGTTTGATATACCTCACAAAGGTAAGAGAGTCAAAGCATTTTGAATTGAACAGGATAAAAGAAAAGGGCTTCGAGAAGGGTTGTTTACTTTTCCCTTTTTTTTGCTCAATAACATGATCTAGGTATGAACTAAAATAATTTCTTACCCGCTAAATCGTCCACAAACCATGATTTTACAGAAGAAAGAGCAACAGAAATAAATTGTTAGCTGAACTTAAGTGTTTCATACAAAATAATAATACTTTTAAATACTTGATATGGCGTAAGAAAACAAAATTCTATAAATTATATAATTTTGTTTTCTTTCACCGTATTGTATAACTTAGTTTATGAGTTGGTTATAGTTTAAACGTACCGAAAGGCCAATGATCGCAAAAGGAAAAAGGCAAATACCACTACACAATGAAACTTTCCTAAGTTAGTGATTTTCTACTTTTCTAACTAAAAGATTGAACATGCCGTGCGTAGGTTGTTTAACTCACCCTGAAGTGCTCTAAGCAAAGATATGCTACTCAAAATATAAATTCTAGACAAGATGAATTGTAACTGGATTTTCACATATTAAGCGATCATCTGACTGAAATTTTCTGCGCGAGCAGAATTTAACACGAGTTTCAAATTAAAAAAATTCAGTATCGGTTCGAAATGCACTTTCTTTTACTGATCACGAGAAGAAACTATGCGTCTTAAGCACACGAAATTTCAACTCACTGAAAAGAAGATCTGAACTGGCCAGAAAATGTCGCACAAATTTTTTCGCGAAAATTATAGAGACAGTAAACAAACTAGAACACGCATTACAATTAGTCAACGAAACTCAATTAGAGGTTACGAACAGGCAGAAAGCAAATTTGGCACTACATTTCTCTTGTTAATTACATTTAATATTTAAAATAGATATTCAACTTGCCTCAAGCAATTCCAATCCTATAGAAAACATTATCTTAACTAATAGCTACTTAGAAGGAATGAAAATGTTACTTACTGTCTAATTTCCCAAATTTGTGTCAATGCGCAAGATTTAAAGGAAAATACAGAAGGAAAGAAAAGGAAGTACACTAGAGTACAAACGCAATTTGATGAATACCTATAATCATTAAATACAACCCCACAAAAAGGAAATTTTAATCTTCAGATGTTTTGTGAAGTTAATTGCATGATAGCAATCAAAACTTATACTTTTTCGCATAATGTTTAACACTGTCTGTGCTATTCTGAGAGCAACAAAGTAAACACAACTTGAATTAGTTCTTAATGTAATGTATGGTAAAAACCTTGAAATATTTACTCTTCTCGAAATACAATTACTCGACTCGACTTGTTTGTAGCAATTTTATTTAGTCAGTAACAATCATTACGCTAATAACTATTAAGTGCCGCTCTCCCAAAAACGGTCCTCTCGACTTCCCGTCGGGAAAAAGTTTTCTTTTATTTTTTTGCCCATGGAAAGGGTTTAGGACACATGTCTCAAAAATAGTTTAGTTGTTCTCCAATTCTCTTTTTTGGGTCGCTAGAGGCCAAAAATGATTTTTAGCTGGTACACCCATGTGCACAGCGATCGAAAGTGTAAATTTCACAGATTTTTTCCAGCGCGCAGCGACTGCAATAATATAGCTCACGCAATTCTATCTTGCTACAAGTTACAAGGTGCCTTTAATCAGTTCGATGAGAAAATATGGAAACTTCAGCTGAAATATTTTTCATACAACTCTTCTTCATTCGACCTTTATTTGCATATCAAAATTCACCAATTTGTACGAAAGGATTCTCAAAATGCAGGCGTTAATCGGGCTAAAAGATTGCCACAAACCCATGGGTATATCTGTAGCTTTCATCTACCAACATCTTAAAGAAAACGCAAATCCACGTGTTTGCTTAATTGCGCTCTTGTGAATGATCGTTTGCATAATTCTTAAACTCGACCAAGGTCTCCTTTTGACCGATCAAACTTAGTTTGTTTGTCCTCTACGTTGAGGATTTCAGGTTTTCATAACAACTGAATGAAGAATAGATGCCGAGTTGTCCTAAAACGTTGCGTAAACGTGATTGGTCGTAACGCTTGCGCGCTTGCGTGACTTACAAAGTAGACAAAGGTGATCGGAAGGCGCCTTCGAGATAATTTTCGTTGAAATATCTGGTCATGAACCACGCACAGTGTGGAGAAGATCAAAATTAAAGAATAAAGTTTGGTACTCTAGTCATTAGAGACATATCGCGTCGCTTAAAAGGGCCCACAAACAAGTCGAAATACGTTACAGTTTTATTTACCAAAACAACATGCATACACTCGGAAAGAATTTTCGCATTTTCTCCCGAGATTTTGCACACGGAACGCGATGAACTAGCCCATCTTTTTTAAAAATCTGTTTCCATCATTAATGATTTTACGGTGTTATGGACCACAACGATTTTGACCGACAAACTCGACGTTTCTCTGCGACCATCAAAATCAACTGGACAAACCCAGCATGATGTATTGCGTGACGTGATCGTGCAATTTTTCCCTTGTCAGATGACCTACATCGAGGAACCAAAATTTGATAATGTAACGAATTAGAATAAAAAGCTATTAAAATGGACTTACGAATTTCAAATTTTTTACTGAGAATCTTATCTTTTAAAATATTTTCTTGATTCATAGAAAGCAAAGATTGTTGTGGCTGCGGGTATTTCAGCCCTGATTTCTATGAGTACAAGCTAAGCTTGTTTTGGTCCGGTCATTTTGGCCTCGAAACGGAAAACAAAACAGATATTTATATGTTCTAAACACGGGAACAGCTGGAAAACACTGGAAATGTAGTAAAAGTATTTTTGAGCATCCAGAGCACAATGGAAAAAGTGAGGTAGTGTAAGGAGACTGAGTGTTCAACGCCATTTGTCGTAAAAACTACCACAAGCTGGTTATTGAATTGACTAAAATTTATCAAGAAGGCTTTTACTTTCTTTTGTTGCAAAACTCGTGGGTTTAGAACTTTGAAACGACGTACGATAAATCCTGGCAACTAGAATTTGAGTCCATTAGCAAAATATGCCGGCTGCTCTCATGAGTAGATCAAGCCTTGACGAAAAAAATTGACAGCATTGAAATTTTTAAAAAATGCAAAAATCGAGACAACAATTTGTCATGACAATTTTTCCTTTCATTTTGTTAGGAGAATTCTGGTTTTGTCTACTCGTGCAGATAGCCCAGAGAGGCCCTTACGAATCGATTTTTAGTTAGCATTCGAGAAATTGAAATATATTACTCGTGTGATCCGACTACAATTATAATTCCGGAAACTTCGAAAACATCTCCAGTCAGTCTGGCTTTCTTTCACGGCCTCACATTTTCCCTTGTGCTCTGGGTGCCAACAAGTACTTTCACCGCATTTCCAATGTTTCCGAAAGTGTTCCGATGTGTAAAACATTTCGATAACTGTTTTATTTTTTCCATATCGGGACCAAAATGACCGAACCAAGACAAACTTAACTTGTACTCGAGGATTTGGCTGGATAGCTGGTAGTACTTCAAATGAATCGATACGACGTCTCGGAATTCCGGGAGAGAAATCAGGGCTGAAATACCCGCGGCCACCACAATCTTTGCTTTTCATGAATCAAGTAAACATTTTTAAAGATAAGATTTTCAGTAAAATGCAAAATTCCTTTGTCCATTTTAATAACCTTCGATTCCAATGCGTTACATTAACTAATTTTGGTTCCGCGATGTTAGTCGTATATCAAGGGAAAAATTGCACGATCACGTCACGCAATACATTTGTATAAAGGGGGGCTAGTTCATCGCTTTCTGTGTGCAAAATCTCGGGAGAAACTGCAAGAATTCTCTCTGAGCGTATGCGTTTTGTTTTGATAAATAAAACTGTAACGTATCTCAACTTGTTTGTGGGCCCTTTTAAATCACGCGATATGTCTCTTGTGACTAGAGTGCCAAACTTTATTCTTTAATTTTGATCTTCTC
This sequence comes from Pocillopora verrucosa, assembly GCF_036669915.1. Classification (NCBI taxonomy): domain Eukaryota; kingdom Metazoa; phylum Cnidaria; class Anthozoa; order Scleractinia; family Pocilloporidae; genus Pocillopora; species Pocillopora verrucosa. The sequence continues at coordinate 719,062 of NC_089322.1, read as the reverse complement.
CACACTGCGCGTAGTTCATGACCGGATATTTCAACGAAAATCATCTCGAAAGCGCCTTCCGATCACCTTTGTCTACTTTGTAAGTCACGCAAGCGCGCAAGCGTTACGACCGATCACGTTTACGCAACGTTTTAGGACAACTCGGCATCTATTCTTCATTCAGTTGTTATGAAAACCTGAAATCCTCAACGTAGAGGATAAACAAACGAAGTTTGATCGGTCAAAAGGAGATCTTGGTCGAGTTGCAGAATGATGCAAACGATCATTCACAAGAGCGCAATTAAGCAAACACGTGGATTTGCGTTGTCTTTAAGATGTTGGTGGATGAAAGCTACAGATATACCCATGGGTTTGTGGCAATCTTTTAGCCCGATTAACGCCTGCATTTTGAGAATTCTTTCGTACAAATTGGTGAATTTTGACATGCAAATAAAGGTCGAAGCGAAGGATCTCCTCTGATCACGCTTGTATGAAAAATATTTCAGCTGAAGTTTCCATATTTTCTCATTGAACTGATTAAAGGCACCTTGTAACTTGTAGCAAGATAGAATTGCGTGAGCTATATTATTGCAGTCGCTGCGCGCTGGACAAAATCTGTGAAATTTACACTTTCGATCGCTGTCCACACGGGTGTACTAGCCAAAAATCATTTTTGGCTTCTAGCGACCCAAAAAAAGAGAATTGGAGAACTAAACTATTATTGAGACATGTGTCCTAAACCCTTTCCATGGGTAAAAAATGAAAGAAGACTTTTTCCCGACGGGAAGTCGAGAGGACCACTCTTAGCGAAAGCGGCACTTAAGCAACCCAAACATTACTTTCTTTCTGATTTGTCAAATGGGGGATAATGCACCAGATTAAAACGAAAATGAAGAAAAAAATATTAAAGAAAGTAAAGGCACTAAAGTATGTATCAACCAAAAACTACAAACAGTTAATAAAACTCGATTATCAATCACGAACAGGCAGGCAAATCTCCTGCCTCGTTTCACTTGTTGAGCAGTGTCAATCTAGATATTCCACTTGTCTCGCGTAATTTAAATGTTAGAGAAACCATTTAATTTATACCAATTTACTTAGACGTTTACCATTATCTTTATCAATGACAAGATAAAACTATTAGACAACGAAAACGTTACTTACAATCTGATTGGACAAGTGGGGGCCAATGCACCAGATTAAAAGGAAAAAGAAGAAAACCAATTAAGAAAGTAAACGCTTTAAGGCAAAAACTACAATTATTTTAAAACAAAGAATTATCAAATGCAACACGAAAAAGATATATCTCACTATTTATGCGTTTTGTATCGCAAAAAGCTCTTTAATAATCGGGGCGTGGTACCCTCGATTAAATAAAAAGGAAAAAGAAACAGAAGGTGGAAGGTAAAAAAGCGAAACAAAGACTAAATTTAATTATTAAAACCCAGATATCGATGAAAAATAGTGAATTGAATTTCGGCCCTTTAAAGCGAGGTGTACTAGTACCATATGGGAAGCATTCTTTTTTATTTCATTGGAAAGTCCCATCGGCTATTTTGAGATCTACAAAGTAGATAAAACTTATCCCCAATAAGGGTTCAAACTGTAACAGAAATGTTACATACAGTTGTTACATAAGTTGCCCAAATGAAAGGGAAAAGAAACAGAAAAAAGTAAGGGAATTAGAAAATAACATAAAACAAACTAAAGAGAAAAAAATTGTAATAGTTATAATTATTTGGTAACAAGACTTCGTTTCGCCTGATTCTGTCTAAAATCTTCGTCATAATTGACAAATGGGCGCGCGTTCGTCCTAGTTTGATAATAGGGACTTTAAGATCCAACAACGCGGACGTCGTCAAATATACCGAAGCCGCGTGGGGCCTGTGTCGAGGATGCCGTGGTCGTGGCGGGAAATTTTAAGTTAAGATGGCGGGATTCAACGACGCGGCTACCCGCGGATAGAATAAAAAGAGTAGTGAAATTACTTTATTTCTGAACAACAGAAACCGATTATAGTATTGTTTTCAGTGCAAATGGCGACTTTTAAAGAAACTCACAAAATTTTGCTGGCCAGCTATGCCTCTAATATCATTACGATTGAAGAATATGCTTTGCTTTTCGAAGAAAACAGTTCAAACAACTTGGATTTTCCGTACTATAACTACCCGCTGTTTAACCTAGAGAGCCAAAGTGAAGCGGAGTGCAGGGCAAACTTCAGGGTGGAAAAGCACCACATTCCTCTGGTAGAAGATGCTCTTCACATTCCGCAATACTTCGTATGCGACCAGGGAACTGTTTGCGAAGGAACAGAAGGGCTTTGAAATGACGAATGCAGCCGGGATGATAAAACTCTCGATATACAAAGAAAAAGTGCCAATTTACTGTGTTTTTGTAACTGAAATAAGTCGAAATACTTACAGTTTGTTGACAACGTGAAAATGCTGTCCAGCGCGTTCGTCTTGAGCAAGGACGCGACTTGTTTACGTCACGATCATGCGCTGTGGTAATCATTTTGGTATTTTTACTTCTGGTCAGCTTCAGTCACGTCCGCGTTGTTGGATCTTAAAGTCCCTAATCACTCGTATGATCACGGACCGAATTAGAATCCACGAAATCAAGTTCTGGCTTTCTCACTACAAAATGACAACGGCAGTTTGCCAAATTTTTAAGAACGTTGCTACTTAGAAAAGAAAAACCGACCACCTCAGTGACAGAGTGGGCCAATGCATCAAGACAGGAGTTGAATAACATTGAAAGAACACGATCTGATCGACAAGAAGCACAAAAGCAGAAAGCGCGGGAAATTTTCGGACATATTGTTAGGGAGTAACAGGGCTAGCACAAGCCGTGGTTGATGAAAATGAAACTTCTTTGGATTTTACTTGAATATTTTGATTAAAAGAACATAGAAAGGGTAGGGCGCGCCGTATCGTTTGCAAAATAAATGGTTCCTCAGAAAGAGCTTCTATAAATCTGTACACATGAAGACCAGGCAGGCGTGACACATGCCATCTTACCGATTTCTTTCAAACTTTCATAGTTTTTGGGGGTCACTAAGTTATTCTAGAATACAGAGTGGTTGGGACTTCTGGCTCATCCCTGGGATATAAAAGTCCCCACAATAAATCCCTGGGGTAAAAGGCTAAAATCAGCTCGAAAAATGCACTTTTAACGAGTCTCTCTCACACTAACAGAATGCAATGGATTTTAATCAACTACAAACTACAAGTAATCAATGAAACTCAATTATCAGTTACGAACACGCAGGCAAATCTCCTGCCTTATTTCACTTGTTGAGCGGTGTCAATCTAGATATTCCACTTGCTTCGAGCAAGTTAAATGTAATAGAAATCATGAACACCGATTTGCTTAAACATAAACCATTATCTTTACCAATGACAAGAGAAAATTATTACACAACGAAAACATAACTCACCAACTGATTTGACAAGTGAGGGCCAATGCAGCAGATTAAAAAGAAAATCATAAAAACCAATCAAGAAAGTAAACACTCTAAAGCAAAAACTACAATTAGTTTACAACATAGAATTATCAAATGCAACACGAAGAAGATATATCTCACTATTTATGAGTTCTTTATCACAAAGTGCTCGATAATAATTGGGAAGTGGTAGCTTCAATCAAATAAAAAGGAAAAAAGAAACGAAAGATGGAAAGCAAAAAAACCGAAAGAACGACTAAATTTAATTAATAAAACCCAGATATCGATGAAAAGCCGGGAATTGAATTTCGGTCCTTTGAGGCGAGGTGTATTAGTACCACGTGGGAAGTATTCTTTCTTATTTCATTGTGCTTAGTCTCATTACCATTATTTATTGCCCAGGGCTCACTGAACTCTGCCATTTTCCTTTCAAAATACAGATCTTGCAAGAGTCCATCCTGCACTGATCCTGCGGTGACTGTTGTCGCAATTAAAAAATTGGCTCCAAACTAAGCATAATTATGCGTTTCGGGGTCTATGAAACTGTTGACAAACTTTTCGATCGAGGCAGCTGTATAAACAGCTTTACAGAAACTGGAAGACGACCCCAGCCCACCCGACTTCAAGGTACTAATACCAGGTCAGATCGCGGACCTCTCGAGCCTAGAGATCTAAATACCCTCACTAAAGCAGATCGATTCACAAACAGATAGTCGAAGTGACAACATCGAGAGGAAAAAAAACAATAGTTGTTCATCTAAACGGTGCTTTCACTCCGATGACAAACCGTGACCTTTCTTTCGTCCTAAGATACCACTCCCTTGAAAACATATGGAGGATTAGGGGTAGGAGGGAAATCCATATGAACCAAATCAAGTTCTGGCTTTTTCATTACAAAATGACAACAGCAGTTTTCCAAATTTTGCTCTGATAGAAAAATATGAAAGGGTTCTTCGGAAAGAACTTTTATCTCACGAGAACCACCTGCATTTTGATTTTCCTCCCTATTGTTGGACTAAGGAACACAAAAACTCGTCGGCATAGCGTAAATAGACGAATGAGATAGACAACCACGCATAAGAACCACATTCTTAAAAACCCTAGGACTAATTAGCCTCGCTTTGATGCAGCTTAACTCAGTCCGACCGAGCAGTCAGGCATTTTCGCATTTGGTGTAGTACTTATCCAAAACTTGATAACCGGGAAAAAGAAATAGAGTGTGGAGGACCACCTAAAACTGTTTATACAAAGTTGAAAGATCGTCTTCATAAAGAACACAGCCTATATTTTACTATTTCATTTTCGAATTTAAATTAGATTATGAGCCGCACAACTTCGATAAACATTTAGCTCCACGCTTCACTCTTCCAGAATTAAAAAGAGAAACATTACGAACCGTCGAGTTTGGGTATCTTCGTACACACGAAACAGAAAAGAGATATACAAATCTATTTTAAAAAAAACAGTAAGATGTACAAAGCATCTAAAGACTGGACCTAAACTCGACTTTGAATTTATGGTGACACTATGTCAAAAGCAAAGACAAGAAAGTTGGAACTTACCTCCGGCTTCTGTGTCCATCATATTCATGGTTGCACAGAAATGAAAAAAAAAAGAATAGATAAATAGAAAAACAGCAAACTAACTGAAACGGGATTCCTACCAATTTATTCAAAATCTGAGAAAAAGCGAGAGTGAAATCTTCTTGAACGCATTGGACTGTACCACCCACCTCGAGAAATAAAGGAGAAACATGACGAACCGTCGAGTTTAGATAGCTTATTTTGTACAAAGCATCTTAAGACTGGACATCAGCTTGACTTCGAAATTATACAAACACCGATAAAAACATATAAAAGAAAACTGGCACTTACGCCTTCCTAATCATTCCATCGTGTACATGAAAATACAGGAAAGAAATAAAAAAGAATGAATAAATAAACAAAACAACCAAAAAAACAAACAAACTAAGGCAGAAATAATTCCTTCTAATATATATTCAAATTACGAGGAAAAGGAGAATTAAATCGTCTTGGATGCTTAGACAGTACCACCCACTTCGAGAAAAAAAACATGACGAATATCAAGTTTTACTAACTTTGCATGCACAAAAATGAAATAAAATGCCTTGACATTTAATCCAACTCATTGGATTCATCCCAAAGGGCTCAACATAATTTTATTGCGGAGAAGGCTGAAATGCGTTTGATTCAGTCAAGTTTTACTAACTTTGCATGCACAAAAATGAAATAAAATGCCTTGACATTTAATCCAACTCATTGGATTCATCCCAAAGGGCTCAACATAATTTTATTGCGGAGAAGGCTGAAATGCGTTTGATTCAGTCAAACGGATATTGATCATGAAGATCAAATGAGTCAATTCTGTATCCAAACTGGTCCTTTTCCCATACCAGGCCTGGATTCAAATTGTGCTGCTTATAAGAGAACGCTTGTGGTCGAATAGTACGCTGGACTTCTTAGACAGTGAGACTCAAAAGTAGGGAAAAAAGAGAAATACTTTATTTACTTACGTTCTGTAGTCCAACGCAGATTTCAAAGGGGGAAAAGATGAGGAGAAATATTTTGACAAGTTACTCTTTGCTTAAGAATACATTTTATATTATTGCTTGCTTAATATTTTCGCCTGATTCGGAACCATATCAATAACAAAGACACTAGCAATGACACGCAACGAGGTGCACGAGCAGATCGTCAATTGTCACTGTCGCTTGAGAAAACGAATCCATAATACAACCGTTAACAAAAAAGCCAAAGCAAAAAAAAAATGTGGTCATTTGATTGCCCACCGAAACATAGTCAGCTGCCAAAGGACACTTTTTGGATTAGTCATTGTGCAAACTAAAACAATTTTAATATTTTATGACATGCTGAGTACACTTACAAGCATGAAGAGAAAAGATATCATTATCGAGTAGTCCTTAAAGAAGAATCTAACATGTATTTATCAACACGACTAGCATTCAGGGGAGCTGTAAGAAGAAGTATTTCCCAAGGAGGCTAATTAATGCGAAAGAGGTACTAAACTAAGCGAAGGACTCCACTAAGCGAATAGTTTGATGAAACTGACCTAAAGGATAATCTAACTACTCGTAGCGTCCTATTGTATGCCTACGAACTTTTAAGGAATCAAAGTGCTCGCATTGAAATTGTATTATTCCCTGATGTCCAGGGGGTCAAAAGTGTATCTAGAATAATCATTATGGGAGAAATCTTAGGAACGACGAGCTACCATTTGTGGAATACCAGAAATAAAGACTGATAGTAATTTACAATTAATTTAGTGTCAGGATGGGGGATATACTGATCCCATTTCCAACAGGTTTATATTAATACCATCTCCACCTAGTGTTTTCCCAATTCAAGTGACACAGTTCTTATCAATCCCATTCCCTCAACCGCTAAAAGGGAGTTACTCCACTAGACGCATTTGGGCGTGTACTCAGGCGCTCGTGACGGGGAGTTCTGATCACTATCTACACACAATTTTCACTCTAATCAAAACCATAACAAAATTCTCGAACGTGATTGGTTGTCACCAGCCCGATCTAAGCACTAACAGGACAGTGGACACGTCATGCCTGTGTAAGTGGACAGTAAGCGATGTTGTCGCGCATTTCGCCGAGTTAATTGTTGTTTTTTTAATGAAAACGTACAACTGATGTCTATTTTCCCTCTCAAATTTTGTCATCGTTCTGACTAATTGTAAACAGGAATTCAAGTCGTCCAATTCTATCTGTGATCATACTCGTAATCGACAAATCCGACTCCCGCTGTGCGGTCTTCCGATTCTGATAATCACTCGTATGGTTACAGACCGAATTGGACTCCACTCAGTCCTATTACCATTGGTTATTGCCCATGTATGAATTACATAAGGCAAGTTAAAAACGTGTGGAAGGTATGTGGAAGAGTTATCACTTCCACACAGCAGAGTAACTTCACATATTTTTCTGGTAGTTCTTGAACGCTTGATGTGAAATACTTGCACTCACACTTGTTCCTTACATTCTTGACAGCGATTTGAAAATGAATCGACCCCACTACGGAGCGCCTAAGTAAAACGTGTTACAGATCAAAGTTCGTTTTGATGATTAACGTAAAAACCGCTTACCCCCTTGATATATCCGGTAAGATTGAGGGAGAAAAAGGAAATAAAGAAGCAGAATTAGTGTTTTAAAATTACAGCTAACTTCAAAACATTTTTGGCATGTACAAACGTTAGAATGTCTGTGATTCGCGTAAATAAACAAAATGGTGGGTACTTACAGCCTGGAGATTAATTTCATTTTGGAAAATAGAGAGAAATAATGATAAAAGAGAATATTGTCAGTATTGAATGCAAAAACTTATGAACTAATATATATTTCTAACTACCGCTTTATCTAAATTTTAAGGTTTGAAAGTTCCATGCGCACCATTTAGAACAACATGGTCTATTCTTAGTGTTACCTAATTTTCTGCATTTCAGAAATTCGCTATGTTGCTTTAATTAAGCTGCCAATAGTTTCATTGATTGGGAAAACTTTAAAATGATTCATTAATGATACAAATTTAAGTGATAAGAACCATTGTAAGTATTACTAATCTATTATTAATCATAACATAGCTCAGTGACTTATCAGTCAAACATTGCATAGTGATGTACTAAAACCATTATTTAAAGACTTTACTGCAAAGAATTCCATGATATGTTCAGAAACATTCTTTTGCTTCACTAAATATAATATCACAAGTGAAAAACGGTACAGAAAGACAATGAAATTCAACTTTATATCTATAAATTCAAATCTCTGAAAACACGACTCGGAGGAAAATAAATTTAGTTGAATTGAGCTCACCTTACAGCAAGACTAAGTATGAAATAAAATTGAGTAGTGTAGTAGATGGGTTCTTTCGCACTGATAAGTTTGTGTAGCGTAAGGTTTTTCAATTCAGGTAATTAAAATGTATACATATCCAAGTTGATCTCTACGCAAATACTAACAAAATGCCTATTTTAGATAATGGTTTCTATGGGGGGGGGGGAGGGGGGAGAAAGGGGGGAGAGAGAGGAAACATTTAAGTGGCGATCTCTTAAAGAGCGGTCTAAGGTATTTCACATCGGAAAAAAAGTTTTGCCTATAACTTTCCCCATTAAAACCTTCAATTGAGCTGAACAGCAAGACCGACAAATGGACAAGTTTTTTTACAATTTTGATCCTCAAATGAGTTGTCTCAATAAACTCCATATCTAAATGAGTGAACATATCACTTTTCGTGATTGAACCAGGAAAGCTGCGTTACGGTCTAGTTTCTACCATTCGTCATGATGTGAAGAAAGACGAGAAAGAGGAAACCGTTAACCTTCAGTTTCATTGAGGAGGCCTGGATCTGCAGAACAGGCGCAATTTCTCAGCGTTTTTCGGTCAAACGGAGGCAAGCGCGAGGCGGGCGCGAGGCGAGCGCGAGGCGAGCGCGAAAGCGAGTCACGCGCGAGAGGAGGAGTGAAAAAGAAAACCACTAAAACACACCTGAGTGAATAGCTAGGGAGGTTATGATATTAAAAATATGTCAAAATCATTGGAAAAAAAAAAAAAAAAAGAAAAAAGAAATCCGGTCTCAGGGCCCTCATTGCGGGAACACCCTCATGTAAAATATAGCTTATTGTTGCTTATTGTTCTTGTAACTTCCCAACAAACACAACGTAAGATTAATTTAATTTTAGTTACATATCAGTTTTTAAAAAAATGATAAGTATTTAAATTGGATTTGATGCAAATTCTTGTCAAAGGCCTATTTTAAAAGAAATAGGATTGATCTTAAACAACAAGATCAGGGAATGGATAAACATACGTAGCACAATAAGTAGATACTTACACTCTGTTGAGCATCAGTTGACATGAAAGAAAGAAAACAACAACTGTTCAGTGAAGTGTTGTTAATAATTTAAGCTTAGTAACCCTAACTTACATCCCCAGAGATAAGGCCAGTAAAGCTGTGTTCATTCCAATTCGGATCATTATTAGGCTATATTTTCCAAGGCTATTACTCTCGACTAACTCCGAGAAAAACTTCCTTATCTGAATGTTGATGTGGTTATAGAAAAAAAGTTTGTTCTTATCATCCGTTTGTATATGAAGAAAGACAAGAAAGAAAAAACAATGAACCCTTAGTTTCATTGAGGAGGCCTGGATTTGCAGAACAGGCGCCATTTTTCAGCGTTTTTCGGTCAAACGGAGGCAAGCGCGAGGCGAGTGCAAGAGCGGGTCTTGTGCGAGAGGAGGAGTAAAAAATTAAAAAAGTCACGAAAAAACACCTGTACCCCTATGCACACCAAGATAGAATAACCACGAAAAACATTTTGAGAATAGTTAATAGCTAGGGAGATTATGGTTAGAACTAAAATACTTTTAAAAAATGTCAGAATCACTTAAAAAAAAAAAAACAGGAATCCGGTCCCAGGGCCCTTTTCCCTTTTTAATAAAATGGAACACTCTCGTGTAAAATGTAGCTTATTGTTGCTTATTGTTCTTGTAACTTCCAAGCTAACTCCTGAACAAAATTACTCAGCGGCCAGAAATTTATGTGACAAGTCACAAACACAACATAAGATTAATTTAATTTTAGTTACATATCAGTTTTAAAAAAAATGATAAGTATTCAAATTGAATTTTATGCAAATACTAGTCAAAGGCCTATTTTAAAAGAAATAGGATTGATCTTAAACAAAAAGATCAGGGAATGGATAAACATACCTAGCACAATAAGTAGATACTTACCCCCTGTTGAGCATCAGTTGACATGAAAGAAAGAAAACAACAATTGTTCAGTCAAGTGTTGTTAATAATTTAAGCTTAGTAATCATTCAATTCCGTCCCCAAGGATCGGGAAAAGGCCAGTAAAGCTGTGTTCGTTCCAATTCGGATTATTATCAGGCAATATTTTCCACAGCTTTTACTCTCGACTAACGCTGAGAAAAACCTCCTTATCTGAATGCTGATGTGGTTTAAAAAAAAAAGTTTGTTTTTACCATCCGTTTTGATATGAAAAAAGACAAGAAAGAGGATACCATGAACCCTTAGTTTCATTGTGGAGGCCTGGATCTGCAGAACAGGCGCAATTTTTCACCGTTTTTCGGTCAAACAGGGGCAAACGCGAGGTGAGCGCGAGAGCGAGTCACGCGCGAGAGAAGGAGTAAAAGATAAAAATAAAAAAAAAGCCACGAAAAAACACCTGTACTCCTATGTACGCCAAGATAGAATAACCACGAAAAACATTTTGAGAATAGTGAATAGCTAAGGAGGTTATGATTAGAATTAAAATACTTTTAAAAAATGTCAGAATCATTTTTAAAAAAAGGAAATCGGTCTCAGGGGCCTTTTCCTTTTTTTTTTTTTTATAACAAATTGAAACACCCTCATGTAAAATGTAGCTTATTATTTCTTATTGTTCTTGTAACTTCCAAGCTAGGTCCAACAAAACTACTCAGCTACCCAAAAGTTATGTGACAAGTGACAAACACATCGTTAGATTAATCTAATTTTAATTACATATCAGTTTAAAAAAAAATGATAAGTATTCAAATTGGATTTTATGCAAATACTAGTCAAAGGCCTATTTTAAAAGAAATAGGATTGATCTTAAACAACAAGATCAGGAAATGGAGAAACATACGTAGCACAATAAGTTGATGTAGGGCCCTTTTCCTTTTTTTAATAATAAAAAAACTTGTTTTTACCATCCATTTTGATATGAAGAAAGACAAGAAAGAGGAAACCATGAACTATTAGTTTCATTGGGGAGGCCTGGATCTGTCGAAGAGGCGCAATTTTTCAGCGTTTTTCGGTCAAACGGAGGCAAGCGCAAGGCGAGCGCGAGAGCGAGTCACGCGCGAGAGGAGGAGTGAAAAATAAAACCACGAAAAAAACACCTGTACCCCTATGCACACCAAGATAGAATAACCACGAAAAACATTTTGAGAATAGTGAATAGCTAGGGAGGTTATGATTAGAATTAAAATATTTAAAAATATGTCAGAATCATCAAAGGAATCCGGTCCAGGGCCCTTTTCCTTTTTTTAATAACAAAATGGAACGCCCTCATGTAAAATGTAGCTTATTGTTGCTTACTGTTCTTGTGACTTCCAAGCTAGCTCCAACAAAATTACTCAGCGGCCAGAAATTTATGTGACAAGTCCCAAACACAATGTAAAATTAATTTAATTTTAGTTACATATCAGTTGAAAAAAAATTAAAAGTATTCAAATTGGATTTTATGCAAATACTAGTCAAAAGCCTATTTTAAAAGAAATAGGATTGATCTTAAACAACAAGATCAGGGAATGGATAAACATACGTAGCACAATAAGTAGATACTTACCGTCTGTTGAGCATCAGTTGACATGAAAGAAAGAAAACAACAATTGTTCAGTGAAGTGTCGTTAATAGTTTTAGCTCAGTAATCATTAACTTACATCCCCAGGGATAAGGCCAGTACAGCTGTGTTTATTCCAATTCGGATCATTATCAGGCAATATTTTCCAAGGCTTTTACTCTCGACTAACTCCGAGAAAAACTTCCTTATCTGAATGTTGATGTGGTTATAAAAAAAAAAAGTTTGTTTTTACCATCCATTTTGATATGAAGAAAGACAAGAAAGAGGAAACCATGAACTATTAGTTTCATTGAGGAGGCCTGGATCTGTCGAAGAGGCGCAATTTTTCAGCGTTTTTCGGTCAAACGGAGGCAAGCGATAGGCGAGCGCGAGAGCGAGTCACGTGCGAGAGGAGGAGTGAAAAATAAACCACGAAAAAAATACCTGTACCCCTATGCACACCAAGATAGAATAATCACGAAAAACATTTTGAGAATAGTAAATAGCTAGGGAGGTTATGATTAGAATTAAAATATTTAAAAATATATCAGAATCATCAAAGGAATCCGGTCTCAGGGCCCTTTTCCTTTTTTTTAATAACAAAATGGAACACCCTCATGTAAAATGTAGCTTATTGTTGCTTACTGTTCTTGTGACTTCCAAGCTAGCTCCAACAAAATTACTCAGCGGCCAGAAATTTATGTGACAAGTCACAAACACAACGTAAGATTAATTTAATTTTAGTTACATATCAGTTGAAAAAAAATGATAAGTATTCAAATTGGATTTTATGCAAATACTAGTCAAAGGCCTATTTTAAAAGAAATAGGATTGATCTTAAACAACAAGATCAGGGAATGGAGAAACATACGTAGCACAATAAGTAGATACTTACCCACTGTTGAGCATCAGTTGACATGAAAGAAAGAAAACAACAATTGTTCAGTGAAGTGTCGTTAATAGTTTTAGCTTAGTAATCATTAACTTACATGCCCAGGGATAAGGCCAGTACAGCTGTGCTCATTCCAATTTGGATCATTATCAGGCAATATTTTCCAAGCCTTTTACTCTCGACTAACTCCGAGAATAACCTCCTTATCTAAATGTTGATGTGGTTATAAAAAAAGTTTGTTTTTACCATCCATTTTGATCTTTAACAACAAGATCAGGGAATGGATAAACATACGTAGCACAATAAGTAGATACTTACAGTCTGTTGAGCATCAGTTGACATGAAAGAAGGAAAACAACAATTGTTCAGTGAAGTGTTGTTAATAGTTTTAGCTTAGTAATCATTAGCTCATATCCCCAGGGATAAGGGATAAGGTAAAGAAATAGAATTGATCTTAAACAACAAGATCAGTGAATGGATAAACATACGTAGCACAATAAGTAGATACTTACAGTCTGTTGAGCATCAGTTGACATGAAAGAAGGAAAACAACAATTGTTCAGTGAAGTGTCGTTAATATTTTTAGCTTAGTAATCATTAGCTTATATCCCCAGGGATAAGGGATAAGGCAAAGAAATAGAATTTATCTTAAACAACAAGATCAGGGAATGGATAAACATACGTAGCACAATAAGTAGATACTTACCCCCTGTTGAGCATCAGTTGACATGAAAGAAAGAAAACAACAATTGTTCAGTAAAGTGTCGTTAATAGTTTTAGCTCAGTAATCATTACCTTAATTTCCCAGGGATAAGGCCAGTACAGCTGTGTTCATTCCAATTCGGATCATTATCAGGCAATATTTTCCAAGCCTTTTACTCTCGAGGCCTGGATCTGCAGAACAGGCGCAATTTTTCACCGCTTTTCGGTCAAACAGGGGCAAACGCGAGGTGAGCGCGAGAGCGAGTCACGCGCGAGAGAAGGAGTAAAAAATTAAAAAAAAAAAAGCCACGAAAAAACACCTGTACTCCTATGTACGCCAGGATAGAATAACCACGAAAAACATTTTGAGAATAGTGAATAGTTAGGGAGGTTATGGTTAGAATTAAAATACTTTTAAAAAATGTCAGAATCATTTTTAAAAAAAGGAAATCGGTCTCATGGGCCTTTTCCTTTTTTTTTATAACAAATTGAAACACCCTCATGTAAAATGTAGCTTATTATTTCTTATTGTTCTTGTAACTTCCAAGCTAGGTCCAACAAAACTACTCAGCTACCCGTAAGTTATGTGATAAGTGACAAACACAACGTTAGATTAGTCTAATTTTAATTACATATCAGTTTAAAAATAATTGATAAGTATTCAAATTGGATTTTATGCAAATACTAGTCAAAGGCCTATTTTAAAAGAAATAGGATTGATCTTAAACAACAAGATCAGGAAATGGAGAAACATACGTAGCACAATAAGTAGATGTAGGGCCCTTTTCCTTTTTTTAATAATAAAAAAAATTTGTTTTTACCATCCGTTTTGATATGAAGAAAGACAAGAAAGAGGAAACCATGAACCCTTAGTTTCATTGGGGAGGCCTGGATCTGCAGAACAGGCGCAATTCTTCAGGGTTTTTCGGTCAAACGGAGGCAAGCAGGAAGCGACTGTGAGGTGCGAGTCACGCTTGAGAGGAGGAGTGGAAAAAAAAACACCTGTGCCCCGCAGAACAGGCGCAATTTATTGCGTTTTTCCGACAAACAGAGGCAAGTAGGAAGCGAGCACGAAGATTGAGTCACGCACGGAAGGAGGAGTATAAAAAAAGAAAGGTAAAACCAGCTGTACCCTGTACCTATGCCAATTATTCAAGCTAATTTTTCCCTAAACACCGGCGGAGACTACAACAAACATGATTTTATGTCGAGGCAACATTTTCTCCAAAGAAATGACGGTTACAAGTAAACATATGCTTCTATGCGAGCGAAAGCTATAGGAAGGTGATATATTTGAACGTAAGTAAATCTTTACAGTTATTTTGGTGTTTTCAAATGCGTATGCGAACAAGTTTTCTAAACCTAGTGCGTCTGCTACCTTCGGAGGATAAATGTCATAAATGACATTTATCCCATCCCATTCTTTACAGTTGTTGTTGTTATTTTTTTTTAAGATCAGTTCTGTTCGTATTCCCAATTTACTTCTTTATGTGCTTGCAAATACATCAGCGATGCATTTCCTTTGCCTATTCTTTACAGTTGGCTTGTTCTGAATTAAACGAAGGGCTTCTCGAATAGCTTCGTCCATAGAACATGATACGCTACGCTTTTGTTGAAAGATATTCGATTATTACATGATATTCACTGATCAATTTGATATGAACGGTGGAAGTGTGGAAAGTATGTATTTTTTTACGCTCTTCCCTCGCGCTCACCTAACGCTTGTCTCCGTTCGCCAATGGGACGCAAAAAAATCACGCCGGTTCTGCAAGCAAGACAAGGCGTGGTGTGTCATAGTCGGCAACAGGTTATCGATTAGAAAAAAAATGTTTAGATATTGAACTACCAAGTTAAAAATGGAAATGATTACGAAGCACGAGGATATAATCTCTTGTTATGAAGTGAATGTGTTTGGAAACCTGAAAACTATCATTCGCAAAATACTTCGACACTTAGAACTGTTCGTGGCAAGCAGCTGAGGTGGAAAGGTCTAAAAGGTCTTTGAACGTTTGAAGGTTAAAACTGAACTGTTTTTTCAACGGTTGATGATTAAACTTTGGGATGTGTGATGGCTGACAGTTAAATCCATTGAGACCCTTCAAAGCGGACGTTTTGCCTCAATTACACCCGAAACTCATCTGGAGGCATGTATTGTAATTTTAATCATCATATGACCCGTATGGACCCGCGCGCCCTTCTTTTATATGCAGGTACATCCTAACTAGGTTGAGACAGAAATTTCGAAATCTTCAACACTAAGTGGTAAAATGTTCATTGACTGAGTTTGGTCGGGCCGGACCGGATAATAAGCACTGGGATGACCTTCGAGCCAAAAGTTTACCTGTCCGGCCCTCCCATCCAGTCGATAAGTACATTTTAAGTAATTTTTTCCTCTTTCGAAGTTATGCTGTTTGCCAATATACCAATAAAACTGACAACCAAAGACTCACGCACTACAAAAAATTAATTTGCACTTTAGTTACATTAGGTTTACCTTTCCACAGAAAATCGCCGATATTTTATTATGTTTAAATGGTGACGATGAACGAAGATATATGCATTCGATTAAATCAAATTGAATGAATAAAAAAAGGGAATAAAAATTTTAGTTGACTTATGTAAGCAGGCCAAAAATGCTAAAGAAGGTTAATAAAAAATAATGGTTACTTACAGCCTTATTGTCACAAGGTCAGGTAAGATAATAAAAGAGAATAGAAAAGACAGTAAAATCAAAAATCAGCAAATTGAGTCTGAATTAAAAATCGTTTTAGTTCAACAGTTCACAATTCGAATAGACGATTAAAATCATACTCACATGCTGTATTGAGCAGTAACCAGGGGCAGAAAAGTAACAAAAAAATGTTAGTTTTAGTGAGGAAAGAGTAATTTAAGAAAAAGAATGCAGTAATGTTAAAAACTAATCAATGAAACTAGGTTAAACACAAGGGATAAGAACTCGTATTACACTTTTGAAGGTTTATTGGTCTGGAGACTTAGAGGATGAATGACCAACAATTAAAGGTAACAATATGATAATATTTATGGGCAACTGTTTGATACGTGTCTTTCCGCTTGTTCACTGAGGGACAAAGTTGTTTTCGATCTTATAAGCGGACTTGTCAGCAATGGCATTTTTGTTGAATGGGAAGGAAGCTTGCAGTAATTGCCAGATTTTTATCTAATTTGCTCTTGTTCTGCTTAGAATTTTACTTAATGTCAGCATGAGCGGAGAAAAATGTCAATTTGAAAAAATATTCTGGTGTACTGTCGATGTTATATTTTGATCATCCCTTTCTACATCGATATTTCAATTTTCTCAGTTTCCCCTCTCTGTTTACTTAAACCCAGTTCCCTGAAAGTTTTGTTCAATGCATTATCTTCTGCTGACATTGTGCTCTCTCTCTTTCTCTCTCCCCTCCTGTTCCCCTCTCTCCCTCTCTTCTCCCCCCCCCCCCCCCCCCCTCTTATGAAAATCTTCCGCACTCGTTGTTCTTAGTTGTCCACTAAACACAAGAAAGACAGCGGCGCAGATGTGCCCGCAATGCAGCTGGTCACTCATTCATGCTTTAATCATAAGAATATTCTTGAACAAACAAACAAACAAACAAACAAAAACGAACAAAAGGAGATGACAACGTATCATTATCCTTAAAGTAATTCGTTCTAAGCTTTCACCTACCGCCTGATGTATTTACATGTATTTGATCCACCGAAGGCGATATCGAGAGCAAAGAAAACGATAAGAATAAGCAGAATTCAAGTATTATAAAACATTGTTTAGTTCAACTAACACTTACAGTTAAAGTAGGCAATACTGACACACTTCCCTTCAATCATCATATGGGACTGAAAGCTGGCCTCGCTTATTCGTCATCAACTGTTATCGAGATATGTCATTTATTTTGCTATTACAACGACTGGTATAAGAACATCAAATTCTCATCCTCATCCTCTCATCCTGTGTTTTGCTACTCACGCACGTTTGCGGTATTTAGGAATGTTATGGAAAGTGGAGCAGAAACAGATGTTATAACTAAATTATTAACTTCAGTAATCTAATCAAAAATCACTTACACGCTGTTGTATTTCACAAAGGCCGCACATGATTGGAGAAAGCAGAGAAGGACAATTAAGTTAGGGAGATTAGATGAAAAATAAGTAGGCCAATAAATGAATTATGCATTGAATTAATTCGAAGCCTCAACAGCGCCCACGGGGAACCCGTGGATCCGTTCAAATTTCAGCCCCCGGGGCCAAAATTGTCCTTCAATACTGGACCCAAGTGCTGTACTTGATGGTAAATTTTTTTTTGAAAAGGCAAAATGAGCGATCCTGATATTCTATACATTGCCAAGCCTTATAAGCTAGACCTGGTAGACCTTTTCTCCGGAGCCATTCGTACCCAAAAACTCTTTATCTTAAAACACCTCCACATTACAAGTTACAACACTTGTATTCGACACTTCCTGTTCAAATTCTCACCCCAACCAAGCGAGGCTCACATTCCCCAACCCTGGGCACGAACGACCGTTCCCCAACGGGGGAATGTTAAAGCCTTAAATTGATCGGCCCATTAATCAATAACTGAAAGAAAAGCGAAGCCATTTAGTATTGAAACGTTTTTTTTATGCAATGTGGTGTAATTGAAAAAAGAAAAAGGAAGTACATTGTTTTTAAACGATTTTGATTTCCTTTCGGTGGAACAGAAGTAAGGAGAAGTCTTTCTTCAAGACCTTTACCGAAAGCAAGTTTCGTTAAGTTTAAGATGGTGACGCTTTGATATCTCCTTTGCAGAGAATAGGAAGGAAAGAAAAAACCAAATCTTCAACATTGAATGGACTCAAATCCACGCTAACTTGCATTCAAAGTTAAATATGATGCCACAAGATAAAGCTATTTTTCAAATTTTAACAATCATTTGTTGTTCAAAACAATGCAAAAGCAAAATTAAGTGAGTCTTGAAGAGAGGCTAAGGTAAAATTATTCATCAAGGTTTAGGATTCAGTGTGTGACCTTGAAACATGGGTTATTTTACAGGCTGAAACGCAAATCTCGACTTCTGAACGAAGTACAACGCCTCCTGATCTTTTCTTTTGTTATTATTAGTTTTCAGCTGGTAGAAAGGGTACAGAATGGGAGTGGTTAGCAGCTTTTTGGTCATGTGACAGGTTAGGAGTAACAGCAACATTAAGAAATTGAAGTAGAACTTACTCTCTGATGTTTCCGAAGTGCAGTCCATGAAAAACATAGAGAAAGGAAAGAAAAGAAAATCACCGGCTATCACATTCCCTCGTTAACAAAGCATAGAAAAGTGGGAAGAGTAATGAGATATTTCCTATACAGTGCCAGAAATTTATTCAAAATTTTTAAATGCTTTTCTTTTGGACATGCAGTTTTTATTATCATAGTGAATGATGCAGCTGACTTAATCCTCCCCTGTGCTTTTTAAAAATTCTCTAAAGATCAATAACAACGCCCTGACAGCAAAGGTGCGCACTGTTTTTATATTTCATTCTCCTCCTGAAAAGGAAGAGCTATTGTAAGTCGTGTTGCAAAAACTTGGTGACCTGTGAGCATATTGTTATCCTGCTCGCCAGGGCAAGTAAAACAAATCCATTGTATACAAAAGCAGGGGGCCTCGCCATCATGATGGAAACGTGAAAGACGTCAAACCATCCTCATTTCAAAACTTAATGGGAAAACATAAAAACACATTGAATTATTTTCAGTAAATGTTTTGTATTCTAGTGACTGTCAACAGTAAGTTTAAAAAAAAAAACTTTCTAAAAAATGTCTCGCTCGCAAGCATGAATGCTTCAAACAGGTAGCTGCTACACTTCTCTTTGACAAAAGTGTGATTACCATTGCACTGAAATAATTACAGAAAAGTATAAATGACATAGAATACTGAAGTAAGTGATTATATAAGCGAACACATTGTTGTGCACTTCAAAGTTAAGAAATTAATAAAATATCCAAAAGATTACTTACTTTGAGCTAATATTTCCATGAAAATGTTTCGTACATTGAGAGAAAAGAAAACAATCTCAAATTATGTAGTAACCAAGATTTGTTTATTGCATTTGCAGTTGAAAGAAAAAAATAGCAACAACAAACAACTACATAAACAATAAAAATGAAATGGAAACTGAAGAAAAACATACTAAATTGTCGATAGTAACAACAATAAGAACAAGCTTAATTTTGCCTACTCGGTCCATATTATAGTTAAAGTTATTTATTATTCGATTCATTGAAAAAGAGAGAAGGCGGAGAGACAGCTCCCAATATTTGTTTGTATCTCGACCTGATTACTACAGCACAACTTGAATAGTTAGCCATCAACCCATAGGAAAGGCGACTGCACTATTTGGACAACGGTGACAGTGATAACAAACTTACGACACTGATGTTCATCTGAACCATCACCACAGTCATCTCCGTAACGGCAACGACTCCATTTACTAAGACACTTTCCATTAGCACAAGTGAACTCGTAGTCTGCACACTTTCCTGTATGATAATATAAACAAATTAAATTCAAAGACAAAATATTGAGCCTGTGTATTTAAGAAAAGGAAAAGAACAAACAAAACCTAAAATAATCCTAACAATTTAGACATACTTCTTAGCTCTGAAGTCAAAAACTAAAGGACAGTAATTTTCATCTCCGAGGTTATGCCTTTGCCTCAAAATTCTCCCCTGCTAAATATGTTTGAACCGATAAGCAGACCAATAAGCAACTCGAAAGCTCTAGCTAACACAGATTCCCTTTCTAAACTTTAATCCCTGTCGTCTACAGAAAGGAGAAAGTCGCCGCTGACCCTTGGACTCTCTGTGTCATTTTTTCTTCTCTTGACTTTTAGACTAATTTTGAAAAAAAGGAAGAGACGAGGACTCGACTTTATCCTTTTTTTGATAACATGAATATCCGCGAATTTCAGCTGTCTTGACAGAAAGGCTTTGTAAATATATATGGAAATCGATAAACATGTTTGATTAATTTCTTTCCTCCATATCTCATACAGCCTCCCTATCAAGCAGGAGGTGACCAGCTAACTTTGGTTTTTGTTCCGTTTTTGTCGTTTCAATCCACCTCTTGAAATCATTTTTTAATACTTCAAAGATCCTCAATCTTAGATTTTCTATTGATGTTTACATATAAAACAAATAAATACAAGCGGCGTGTACAAAATATGCCATTCCTTCAATGCGGTTATCCGAGCAATATTACAAGGAAACGACACAAAGATAGATTTAGATTTATGATACTTACGGCCAGCTAATTGGCGCAGGTAAAACATGAAAGAAAAGGAAAAGTTACTCAACTGGTCTATTAGTATCATCACAATACCGTTAAGCTCTATGAAATTTTGGTTATGGCGCACTGGCGACAAAGTTTACGTGTAAAAGAAAAATTTATTGTTAAGCTCTACATTAGCAATTTAACATCCCCTGTGTTGCGACCGTTCGCGTTTTCGCGTTTTCGTGGTCAATTAATACAGCCAATTAAGGCAATGTCGATGGGTGCATGTCTATATTTCTAGAAAAGCTTTTTACCAATTTATTTGCTAACGCTTGGGGAACTCAATATACTCGAGAAATCCCGAAGTATTCATTCACTGCATGGATGCGTAATAATGGTTGGTTACGTTGCAAAGTACAAATCATAATTTCTGGTCTCCCAATTAATGCATTTGAGTTTGTCTAACGGTAAGATACAAAAGGAGTTATCTCGTATATGAAATCGCCACTATCTCATTCAGCTAGTTTCAGTTTATTTCATTCGATTTTAAAGTGACTTTGGCCATCACAAGAACCGTTGTCATGCCATTAAAGTTCTTAATCTAAAGATGGCCCAATGTGACGGCATTCAACCAATAGCCAGTTCAGTTTTGTAAAACTACCTCTGCATATGATTTACGTCACAGCTTCATTTCGCTGTGTTGGAGGTGTTCTTGCAAATGAGGTGTTCTGGGAAAATATAGATTTTTTACTATATTTTTGAAAAGAGAGTCAGCCTTCCAATTTCATATTACTTTTTGAGAATAGCATTTTTACCCTAAGCTCATATAAAGAATAAGAAGATGTACAGAAGTAGAAGATCAACCACAGTACTTACTGCATTGTTCGTCTGATTCATCACTACAGTCAGTGACCCCATCGCAGCGTTCAGACGCGTGGATACACTTTTGTTGATTTGCACAAGCAAACTCATCGCCTCGACAAGTACCTAGCAGATGATTAAAAGAAACGCATGAACCGTGACAAAACGTTGGCACTTCTTGTACATTTTTTACCAAAAATATATAATGAATATTAAGGGCTACTTCACGACTTGAGCAGCTTACTTTTAGTGATTGATTTTTTTGTGATTAGCATTTTGCAGTGACTTTTCATCGAAGACAAAGTTTGATAACCATTAACTTCCACTTTATATTTCAAATTCTTTATTTAATACTCTTTTCGTTGACTTATAGCTTCTGAAAGTTTAGTTAAAAACAAAAAAACAAAAAACATCATACGCAATTCAGAAGTTTAGTGATTCAGTATGTGATAAGATTTACTTTAACCATCATTGTTATTGTTACCATCATTAAAAATAAACATTTATTGTCCGATGAAATTTTCATGGAAACGTTTGAAGATGGTGAGTTTTTAATGGAATGTCGCAAATATCAGTAAGACACGCCTCAATCATGGCGAGCTTCTTACCTGAGATTTAAATTTTTTCTCATTATTTTTTTTAAATTTAACGCCAGCATGAGAAGTTGAATGGTTTAGACCGGTTGTTACAAGTACTTAGTGTATCAGTTCTGTCAAAATTTGGAGTAACGGGTTAAGTCCTCCAAGGTCTTCTTCAGATACAGAAAAGCCTGTTCAGAATAGGGTTGGAATTTGTAATGCGTCTATCATGCTAAACTTCTTTTGGTTATAAGGTTTCATAGGGAATCACTCGGTTGACTCGAAGTTAAACATTACAAAATGGCAGTAGCAACATACTCGCAGATGTGCAGGGGACGGCTACCAGCATGAGCAGTAGAACAACCTGGGGATTCATGACAATCTTTGTGGAAACAAAAAAAAGGTAAAAAATAATCAAAATCGAATGTAATGAGTCAAATCGCTCCTTTTTTGGTAGGAAAGTAAGCAATCCGCTGATTGTTGTGCTGCTTAGTTAAGTTCTCCCACCGATAAAGGAACGACAGGCAGTCTGAGACTGCATGTAGTTACTGATATAGCTTCTGATACAGCACAATGACCAATTGACTTTCAACCAATAATTCAAAGGTAAAAAATAATCATATAAATAATAACAATGATAGCAACAGTAATAATAATTCATAGAGGGCTAGCTCGAAAACCTAACTGTTCCTCCAGCGTCTAGGCTCCAAAATGATACAACTATGTTTATTTTGCCTGTTCATTCTAATCATTTTTCTTATTTCATTGTAATTCCATTTTTGTGAGAAATAGAGACTTGTTGTTTTTTGTTGTTGTTGTAGTAATTATAATAATGATAATGATGATAATGATACTACTATGGTCACAAGCCATTGAGAAACGATCGAAATTGCGTTTGAAAACATGTTGTGCAATTTGATATTTCACTATTAGAACTTAGAATGAAGATTTTATGTTGACATTAGCAACAATGAAATGTTCTGATATACACAGTGCAGCTCAAATATAAGGGGACATTGTATAGAAGTACCATGCGCACGTATCAAGCGACATACGTCGACATACTCGCATAAATACGCGTATGTCCTTCTCGTATGGGCCTTTGTTATTCATTGCTCTACCTGTGCTTTGAGTGGCATTGAGTTGTAGAAAAAAGAGATGGTACTGTAAAAGCGCCGGCTGCTCGCATGAAATAGGCAAAGTAATTATGAAAACGTCGTCAATGTCTGTCTTATGATAAAAATATGACTGTTCTTTTTTTTTTTTTTGTATTTTATTTTGTTGTATTGTAATTTCTGATCACTTAAACCTGTATAATAATATTGTGGCATTTCTAATAAATTTGTAAGGGAGCAATAAAAGGAACACTTTACCTTTCTTGCACTTGGCAGTGATCTGACTCAAAACACTTGTACAATCTGAAAAAGTAAAACATAATCAATCAAGAAATTGGAGTTCGTATCAAACTGAGAAAACTAAAGAATAGAAATTTCATTATTCATAAATACATTTTGATTAACTATGTTACTTGTTCGTTACACCATTCCTGAAGCCACTTGAAGTGACTTCTGAATGGGCAAGCTTAACGAGAATTTTATCACCAATCTGCTCCTTACAGATACTCATTCCAACAAGGTAAAAGAAACTGAATTCGACAAAAACCGAGACTTCTTGATATGACATTTGATAGAGCATTGTTAAGCATCGAAAGTTCAACGCGTTTCAAATGAGAAATTACCTTCGATGCAAGGTGTCCTAGAGAGAAACCCTCCGAGAAAATAGATAGTTACTCGCGGGAAAAAGAACGTTCTCTTGAGATAGAAAAGAAAATGATAATAGTCTTTAAGTTATTAGTAGTTAGCCGTTTCCTTTAGAACGAGCGGCTTAGAACAAATAATGTAGATTAACCAAAACATAATAGCTAATTTAACCGACAGGTGCTGTAAAGAAAAATGTCCAACAAGTCTTTTTTTCAAATATTATAGCGCACGGTCGTTTCCCGTCCGTTGATTGGATTACCTCAGAATTGCATGATCTCTTCCACGGATTTTTTTTTCCCTCTAATGTTGTCTTGTTTTCTTCCTGTTTAATGTACTATTTTAAGACAAAATATTTCAGCAGTTTTTTCTTTTTTTGTCAAGAAGAAAACAGGTAAATATGCGAATATAATTCAGCTATAACGATCACTTAGATCTAGAACTATAAAAGCAACGCTTATTCAAAAAGCACTTTATCAGAGATAAAACATACAGAAGCAAAGTACTCTAAAAAAAATTGGCCCAAAATGCTAAATATACCGAAATAATGGTATTAACACAACAACACTCTTATGTCCGTCGAAGTCGCCCCGTAATCAGAATTAGAATCAGCACTTGTATGGTACTAAAAACCATTAGCTTTAAAATAATTATTTAACAACCGAGTCGAAATAATAGAGATGATGATCATCGGCAATGATTAATTATACACGGCACATCATCAGCAGGTAACAACTGAATTACATAATATTTAGAATAACCATGTTTTCAATATTCCACACGGAACAAAAATAGCCTAGAAAAAATTACCTTTCTCTAAGGTGTCTCTCTGAGAATGAATAGATTCCTGCCGAACAAAGTCGAAAGTCGCTGAATATAAATATTCCTTCCGTGATAACAAAAACCAAAAAAAGGAAGACGGTGCCGTTAACTTTGCATAAAGATGTATTTCAGAATCCAATTCTCTTTAAATGTTGATGACCTCACCTCGAATAGAGCAAGTAAGAGGAAAATTATAAGCTTGCAACCATCTGGAGAATGCAATTAACTTCTGAATAAACGGGTTTCTATAAATATAATTTTATTGTCACTTGGTTCCGTGATGATAGTCAATCCAACACGTTGGAAAATTCACATCGAGAGTAACTGAGGCATCTTATGATTATGGTTCTTATGAAATTTTTTATAACACTATTAAGAATAAAACGTTCAAGGCGTTTTAAATGAGCAAACACCTTTGACGCTGAATAATTCTAAGGAGAAACCCCTCGTAAAAAATTAGATAGTTATCAGATAGGTAAACACTGCTCTATTGGGATAGAAAAGGCGAGAATAACAATAAAAATCGCAATAATGACGATGATGATACAAATAAAAATACTAATAACCATAGTAATAAAATGATTAATGATAATCTATAGATGGGTAAATTCTCATGTAGCTTTAATGTTTTCGAATACCGTTGCTGATCGGCAAATTAGCATAATATTCTTCTTGTTGATCAAAGATTAGAATTATGACATCATCATTGTTTTGAATCAGCCAATCAAGTGAGAGATCCTTGAAGCTTGAAGCCATTTGGTGACAAATAAAGTTTAGTGGCGTCATTAAACTGTTCAAGCGTCAGCTGTCAAGCAATTTTCCCATTTCCAACAGTTTCTAATTTCCTTTCTCTTTGTCTTTCTTCGTTTGTTTTTTGTTTTTGTTTGTCGTTTTAGTTTGGTCTCGTTTTGTTTTTCAAGTTTATATTGATTCGTCCTGCTTTTTCTATAACGTTTCTGTTCATTTTTTAGACAGTTATCAGTAATTGGCAAGCGTTTATTTGCGATCAGCGACCTTCCTTTGAAGCTTTATTTTATCCTTTTCGCTTGAAAACATGAAAAATGAGCATTGCTGCCCCTGAACTCTCAGCTTGAATTCTTGGCTGTGCTATCAGGAAATCACAAATGGAAAATTAGCGTTTTCATTCAAACTGTATCAGCGTGAAAATTATTCGCGCTATGATATGTATCGCTCTCTTTAAGAGTATTTTTTTTTTCAGAGAATGCTCTTTAAGTTGCATTGCTCTCAAGGCTCTTGAGTAATTGCGTCAAATTTAATGTTTTAATTGATTACGGCTTTGATGTCGAGAGTCTATTGTGATTTTTGAGATATCGCATAGCAAGTGTAGGCGGATCTGCACTCAACGCCTGTACTTGGAATTACTCGCCGAAGCAGTGCACTTTGTTTTCAAAACAGATGGCTGTCATTTTTTGTAAGATTTCAGGAGACATTTTTTTTTTATTTCAAGATGACAACCCAGTCGCATCAACTTCCTTCTTGAATATATACTTCCGAATTCATACCTGTTGGTAGCCATATTTGATTTAATTTCGCGTTATATCGTATTTCTGTCAATCGTTAATTAGCGACTTAATTATTCCTTGAATTTTTAAAATCTAAGGACATATCTCCCCGTTTGAAATTTAATCGATCTTTTTATTATTCCAAGTTTGGAAAGAAGAAAAAGAATTTCTTTGTTGAATGAGAAGATATATTATGGCTGAGACAAACCATAGGCAGCCTCAATATCACATATTTTTGGATCCTGTCTCTTGTGTTTTATCGTCAACCGATCATTAGCAAGTCTTGACACGTTCAAAGTTACAAACACTTGTAAAGACAAGATACTTGACAAAATATTCTAGAGAGTTTTTTTCCGCACTGAAAATTTTTGGCACGTCAAGAATTTGAGAGGAAATGTCAGAGTCACGCACGCTACGCTTTCGTTTACAAGTACAATTTCGCTTTGCTAATTATTTGCGATCTTTCATCTGGGGATTGAGCACAAATCAGATGAAGGATGACCCAGGCAAATGTCTGGTTGTGTTATTGTAATAGTAATAATAATAATCATGTGCAATAATAGATATATTTTTTTATTTTTTGGTTCAGCTGCAAAAATTAGAGACTAACTTTTGCGCTTACGCTAAAGCAATATCATCAAGGTATCTTGTGTGACAGGCATTCAAGCCTTAAGATACAAGTCGGAGTTAAACATATTGTCAAAAGCGATTTCAATCAATTTTATTTCCACTAAAAAATTTGTAAAATTCCGCGCAAATCTTGTCAATTTTGCGAAAGTTCTTGATTTGAACGATGTTTTCAACAACTTTTCGATATAACGAAATGAAAGCACTTGCTGTATTGATCACACGGTGAGCCTCTAGTCCTCCTTTTGTTTGCAAATAAATCACACAAGAATGCTTATGGAAAATCAAATAATTTTATTTGTTATGCAAACCTTGGGTTCAATAACTCGCGCGGCTACAGAAAGTTATCACGTGAGGGCGAGGAAGCCAATTAGCTGAAACTTGTCAGTCAAACAAATTAGACCTCTTGCCGACACTCGACCAAACTAACCGAAAAGATTAAAGGTATCTCAAAGCTCGTGTGCCCTAAGATGAGCGCTTCAATCTTGAGCCGTGTTTATGGAAAAGTAAAATAGCGAGTGTTGTTCATTTACGTATGCTGAAGGAAGAACTGGTGATTTTCAACTTCGCTCATGAAAAGCGCTTATCTTAACACGGTGTCAACAGACTCGCCGCCAAATGGCTTGTTTCGACCGCGTATCGTTGGGTTTTCTTTTACACTTATGCCTGTGGCCTTTTCATCGAGTGGACGGCGCCGTTATTAATATTTATTCATCTTTAGAGCCGTATAGTATTTTAGCTAATTTAAGTAGACCGGGATGGACGAATTACACGCTTGAAGCATCGAACACCGACGAACGTACTACTCTTCTTCAAATTCTGTCTATTGTTCAACAAACGGATTATTGCGAATGATTCGCAAGCCAGACTGCACATCTCTACAGCTCAATCCGTTTAATATATATGTATCATCGACTTCCATTTTTAATTCAGCAGAGATGACTAAAAGACCTCTGATCGTGACAATTTTTGGAAAAAACTGCTTTAGAAAGCTTCAGAGAAAAGTGTCTTGGACCGCTTCAGTCGGAACACGTGTGCTTCGATTGAAAGACTTCATTCACGAAGAAGATCCTGCGTCGCTAAGGCTTAGAGAGACACAATGGAGAAAGTATTTCAGATTCGACGACAAATCCGATTATTTGGTGCTTCGAAAATCGTTACTTAGACTTCAAGAAAACACTGATGGAGTTGATGGCTTGTTTGTCGAAGAAATATGCAACTTCCCCTTACACACTGACTATACTGTCAAATCCAACACCTACAGCTCATTAAAGGTGGTATTCCGCTCAGTTGGAGTGCAAACTAATTACAGATGCCCCTGTGCTACTGACTATCGAGGAGAAAGTTGTGACACAGGTTTAAACTTGTGCTACTCCAATCCTTGTGGAAACAATGGGAAGTGTGTGTGTGTAGAGGAAGGCTACACTTGTATATGCAATCCAGGAAGAGCTGGTGTAAACTGTGAGATTGACATGTCAAAGAGCAAGTGTCATACAGACTCAAAAGCGACAGAAAATCATCTAAATGCAAATCCATGCCATAGTGATGGTGGTTGTAAAAATGTTCTTGGAAGCAGGTTCACCTGTCAGTGCAAAGATCTGAATGAAGTTGATGGGTCATTGTGCCAACTGAAAACGTGCAGTTTTAAAAAAGGATCATTTGTTGCCTTTCCTGGTAAGGATTTATTTTGTAGTTACATGACTATAATTCCTAGAATAAGCTCTTCTACTTTACTTTAGTAAGCACCCCTTTTAAAACTTGCCACCTCTGCATGACTGCATGACTGCATGAGCCACTTGATACTGAATTTCACACAGGATTGAAAATGGATGAAAAACTGACAGAATTAAGACACAATGAATTTTTGAATGTTGAAGTTTTTAAAGTTAAGTGCTGGTGTTGTGTAATGAATAGATTATTAATATGGGAGGTGACTTGAAATCAAACAAGTTAGTCACATAATTATACTATGTTAGGAGCAGTGTGTTCCAATCCAGGTGCTACTTCTACCTTGTGTTGGAGGATAGAATTTCAATTGTTGTGAGGCTTTTTGTGAGTTTAAATGTATTGGTTTACTATCCTTCATGTAGCTCCTTCTAAAAGGTAATTTTATGTTAACCCTTTTCACCCAAACATCAGTACCCATATTCTCCATACTGTTCTCTGTACATTTCCTAAGTTAACCCTATAACTCCCAAGATCTGATTGTTAATTCTCCCCTGTAGCTGCTATACATTTCCTTGTAAATTAGTTATGAGAACTTGGTGCTACAGTAGATCAAGAAAGCAACTTCTACCTGATAAGTTTGAATTTTCTCATTACTTGTTTGCTGAAGATTGTATGGATATTGTAGGGAGAAGTTTTATGTTAATCACTTCTGGAAGTTAAAGGGTTAATGACAAGGAGACTGTACAACAATCAAGAGCTTCTTTAGCTGGTGAATTTTCTCATTACTTGTTTGCTGAAGATTGTATGGATATTGTAGGGAGAAGTTTTATGTTAATCACTTCTGGAAGTTAAAGGGTTAATGACAAGGAGACTGTACAACAATCAAGAGCTTCTTTAGCTGGTGATCATTTCCTTTATTCTAGGGAATTTAATGAGTGATTTAGGGGTGATATTGCAATGAGAAATTAGATGCTAGTCACTCTTAGGGGTGAATCCATCGTTACTCAATGTCACTGTTTGTAGTTTGTTTTGATGTGATGATAATGATGACGTTAATTTTTCCTAGCACTGAAACAAAGATGGCGTTTACACATACAGATGGAGTTTACCACCACTGTGCACAATGGGCTCTTGCTCCTCAACGGACGGTATGATGGAAAACACAACTTTATTGCCATGGAGGTGTCAGGCAAGGACAAGTTTGGTTCAGGTTTTCACTTTTTTCCCACGAAGTTATTGTTACATCAAATGTAAATGGTGGTGTCATTGATGGCAATTGGCATAAAGTAGAAGTGGCATTTCAGAACAGGGTAAGAATCATTTTGGGAAAAAAATTTCCAAATTTTATATGAATTCCATTTTATTTGTGTATATGCACATGAATGTGAATTACATTTTATTTCATCAAGAACCTTTTATACCATGTAAGTCTTCTGTTCAGTTAACCCTTTAACTCCCAAGATCTAAGTGTCAATTCTCCCCTCGAGCTGCTGTTCATTTTCTTTAAATTAGTTACAAGAATCTGGTAGAATCAGGTCAAGATAACAACTTTGAGTATTCTCGTTACCTGTGTAATGGATAATGTTTGGATATTATAATTACATGTTTGTTACTTCTGGGAGTTGAAGGGTGAAGGAGGCAATGAGAAATTCAATTTATTTTGTATCACAGTCTGTTACTTTTTTTCTGGTACTTTACAATTTGCAAAGTTCTGAATTAGATGTTACTTTAAATTTGTAAACTAAACTGACATGTACCTACAGGTAAAGTGTAAAACTACAGATTGGAGCTTTTCTAGAGCAATATTCACATAATGGTTTCAATATGTTTATGAGTGTCCTGTGATTTTGTGGCTTAAACATTTTTACTCTAAAGGTTATATGTATTTTTGGTGGCCAATGACCTGTAAACAACTCTTGTATAATTTGAGGGTAAATATGTTAACTTCAGTTGTTAAGATTCAAGTGTTGAGGGTCATGTCTCAAATGTATCTGACCATTCACATTACCATGGTATTTGCTGGTTGCACAATTGTGTGTTTGGTTGCTCAATATCAGAAAAAAATGGCCAAAAATTGTATTATTTATGGAATTGTTTACTGATTTGAAGAGTGCAGTTTTGGAGTGGTGTATGTTGCACAATACTTTTCATTTGACATTCCTTACAATGCTCAAATTCCAATCATTTAAATTGACTAGAGAGCCTTATCTCTTAGAGTTGAAAATTGTTTTTTTAAGGAACAATTTCATAAAATCACACACTCAATCTTGGTTAAATTTCACTGTATGGAAGCCAAAACCTGATAAAAATGTAAAACATATTTTTTTCATCAGTGATTAAACAAACCACCCAAAAGACATGATCAACTTTGCAATTATCTGCTTCTCTGTGCTTATATTTTGATAGATATTACGGGACTATTTTATAGAGCATCTCAATTAGGGTAAAACTCTTGACTTCAAGAAAATTTTCATGAAAAACAACACTTGCCCTTTTTTCCTCTCAATCATCCATTAAAAAAACAACAACAACAACAACAACTCCACGCAAGACAAAAATAAAAAAAACCAAACTTGAAATTTTAATATGAAAACAACTACTACCTTCATTGATAACCTCTGAACTTAAAGACAGTCAAAATGTAAAGGAATGAAGATAAATATTTCCTTCTCAGATCAATAATCCAAAAATCATTTTGGAAGTATCACAGCTTCTTCAGAGCAACAAGCTGTTTAAGTTAAGAAAAAAACAAACAGAACTCCTGCAGTGATAAGCAATTCAAAATTTCAACGTGGCACAGCTATGAGAAAAAACTTTGCATTGCAACATGTATGAACATGCACAACATGCACTAAGATAACCTTTGTTTTAAATGATCTTGCTAAACATTGTATACAAATGAACAAATTGACTTCATATGGATAAAAAGTCTTAACCCTTTTCACCCTAACATCAGTATGCATATTCTCCTTACTGTTCTCTATACATTTTCTAAGGTGCTGGCAAGGAGAATTTGTCTAACAATCAAGAGGTTCTTTTATTGATTATCATTTCCTTTATTCTCATGACCTAAATGTTTGATTCAAGGATGATATTGAAAGGAGAAATTAGATGCTAGTCACTCTCAGGGATTAAAGGGTCAAAGAAGGGCAGAAAAAGTAATAAGAAGGAAATAAAAAGAACAATCTGGGGATAGAAGTAAACACGTACAGTTCATATACTTTAGTATGTATGAGAGAACATCAGAAGTGGGAATCCAAAGGTTGTAGTTTCAACTCTGAGAATTCAGAGTGCTTTCAGTCTAAGTATGAATGCAATGATGAATACATCATCTTTCACATCAATGAGTGTTCCTGTAATCTTGAATATTTAAAACTAGGAATCAAATGAGCATAAAATAGTTACAGGGTGAGGTCATGTTGCAATGATATTGTGCACATCATTTATTTCATTCTTTGTGCTAAAAAATGGCATTAGTGGGGGCTGGACAAAAATTGGGACATATTCCTGTCTCCCCCTCCAGTTGCTATTTGTTATTTATTGGAGAGAATTCAAAGTTTCTTGTTTTTCATTGCAATAGCGCTGAGTGGTGTGCAATGAAAATGCATGACCTATAGGTAATTCATTGTATTCTTTCAAAAGTAATTACAAGTTGAAGTATAACTTGCATTTTTTTAAAAAATGAAAAGGTCATGGGAAAAGAATGGGCATCACAGAACAAAGAGTTTGAACTTGTGAGAAAATACTAAAATATATCAATCCCTTTTGAATGTTGTTGATACTGAATTTTTAACTTAGAGAAAAGAAAACAAAAAGACTTTGGAATTATTTCTCTTCCGGTGTAGGCATGGCAATTACTGGTAGAAACTAAATAATCTGCGGCTGATAAGGGAGAGCCTGGATATTCCAAAACTGCATCACTGTAGATGTAAAATCTCATTGAAATAACAGTTGTGGACCATTAATGTAAAAGAATGTAGTTGAGCCCAAAAAAACTTTTGGAGGGCATAATATTAAGTAGTGGAGTGCTACTGTTATCAGTTCTATACAGAATCCTAATCAGATCATTGTTTTTCAAACTTGAATCTTTCATCTATGGCTGCCTAGTTTTAGCAATTAGAATTTTCCATCTAGGTTTTTCCTTTATCATTTCCTCATCATGTCTTCGTACATTGTACAATTGTATCACCAGCATGCCCTCATCTCAATGAAAAGTAGCCTAGGCCACTTAAATTTGGTCAGATAATTCTACAAATTGGCTAAAAAAAAAATCATCTGATCTCAGATGCCTGAAGGATAACTCAATAAATATCTCATCTTTCTGCCCTTAATTCAGTAAGTGACTTTCCTGAGATGAACCTTTTAATTATTAGAAGTGATTAACATGTAACTTCTCCCTATGGTATCCATACATAATTATTAGAAGTGATTAACATGTAACTTCTCCCTATGGTATCCATACATAATTATTAGAAGTGATTAACATGTAACTTCTCCCTATTGTATCCATACATAATTCTGCAAACAGGTAATAAGAATACTCAGACTTATCAGTTACAGTTGTCTTCTTGATCTAACACCAAATCCTGGTAACTACAACTGCAATTTAAAAGGGAATGTGTAGCAGCAAGAGGGGAGAATTAACAATCACATCTTAGGAGTTAAACTGCTACATATATATATGTATGTACATATATTGGAGGATTTAAGGGTTTTGACCCTTTCAGCAAACAACACTTTCACCTTTACCAGTAACCCTTTAACTCCCGAGATCTCTTTAATAATTCTCCTTACTGTCTGCTATATAGTTCTTCTGAAGCTAGTTTGGGGAATTTGGTAATGGATCAAGTGATAATCCCTAATTAAGATTTTTCTTTTTCTCATCACGTGTCTGCTGGATATTTTGTTGATATTGTAAGGAGAAATTCTTTCTTGGTCACTCATGGGAGTTAAAGGGTTAACCCCCTGTTACAATCCAGTATCCCAAGTTATCTTGTGTTTTACTTTGATGATCTCAGAGTTAGTCTTCACTTTATATTGAAAAAATTTAATACGTATAAGGATAAGTACCCCTTTTTCAAAATGTTTTTTACCCAGTAAATAATTTTTTCTTTTTTCAGACTGGCATTGTCATTGTTGACGTCTGTAAACTTGCAGTGGCAGTAAATTTTGGAACCAAAGCAGCCTTCTTCCCATGTGCTGCAGCACAGCAACTTCAAACTAAAGATGAATCGAAAAATTACAGGTACATTTTTATGTGAATTCACACCATCAGAGAGGCAGAGTGGCTGAGTGCTTAGTGCGCTGGCCAGGTGCTTAGGGTGCTGGCCAGGTGCTAAGGGTGCTGGCCAGATGCTTAGGGTGCTGGCCAGGTGCTTAGGGTGCTGGCTCAGTGCTTAGGGCGCTGGCTCAGTGCTTAGGGTGCTGGCCAGGTGCTTATGGCACTGGCCAGATGCTTAGGGCACTTTCCAAGTAGTGATTTTTTTGTCAGATTACTTATGTCAAACTGCAGTTGGAGCTCTCATTTTTGGGAGTCAAAGGGTCAACTGTAATCTTGAGGGCAAAAACTTTCTGATCAGTGCGCTTTGATCACAAGTGTACACTTCCTGCACTACTTGTCCTATACATAATTCTAGATATCTACTTACTTTTTAAATTCTCAAAATCGTGTATGGAATGTTTTCGTGTTGGGAATTAAAAAGCGAACTGTAAATAGCAACAATGTGATCCTTTTTTTTTTTTTTCTCTAGCTCCTTGGATCTGACAGGCCCTCTTCTTCTCGGGAAGCTCGTGCAGCTACCAGTTAAATTCCCAGTCCTCTACAAACATTTTCCTGGCTGCATCAGAAACGTTACATCGATCACAAGTTCTTGGACCTCAGTCAGCCATTGTACAACAACGGAACCAGTGCTAAATGTAAAGCAATGGGCAACACGTGCGCATATAAACCTTGCGAGCGAGGCACGTGTTTTAACATACTTGGTTCTCGCCGGTGTGACTGCCCCACTGGGTTTGATGGAAGTCGCTGTGAAACAGGTGTTGATTTTTTTTTTTTTTTTAGGGATGTGAAAGTGATCTTTCTTCTCGTAGTTACTTTAGTTTGAAGCGGGAAAGGAGAATTGTTTGCAGTCTGGGGGGACATAAAGTTTTTGTGTGTGTGCTTTTACATTTCGTCGAAAAGAAGAGGTTTTTATACCGATTTGTTTGCGATTTGCATCATTCTTTATTGGATTGGTTTAGGAAACAGGGCTGAAAAGTGCATTGTATGGGCGATGTGTCTGAAAGAAAGCCACTTAATGGCTCCTTTATGGTCTTGAATTTTTCGTCGCCCGCAAAACCGGCGTCTTTATTGCAGGTGAAATGCGTTTGCGCGTGTTTAAAACAGGCACTTAGACACGCATTAACTCCGCTGCAGAGAAACAGTCTTTTTCAGTCTTGTCAAATAGGGAAGAATCCCCATTTTTCCAATTACCTACTTGGAAAAGGAAATTAGTTGAATTGTCAGAAAGTCGTGTGTTTGGTAACATCTCTTTCATGAGAAAAGAAAGTTAATTTTAATTCCTCTTTTCGAGAGTTTCTAGAAACAGTTTGCACGAGAAATCGTGAGTCTTCTGTACACATAACTAACAATGATTTGCATTTGTTAAATTATTATTATTATTACTATTATTACTATTATCATAATTATATTATTTCACCACATGAAAGGAAGATATCTCGAACAGCATTCGTCATGTTACCTCTTTTTATTTATTTATCTACGTATTATTTGTTTAAAACCGGAAAATGAGGAACTCTAGAATTAATTTTATTTGTTTGTCTTTAATAGTTATTAACACATCATGTCCAAAACCATTTGCTGAGGAAATATGTTGGAGGAAAGCCGCGTTTGGGACAACAGCAAAAGAAAAATGCCCATTCGGATCATCGGGTTTGTGTTTTGATTAACTTAACTTTTTTGGAAAATTTTGTGATCTCACCATCTATGCCGACGTTTTTTAAACTTGTTGATGGAATGTTTTAAGAGAGTAATTGTTTATATCATGTTATATCTATGGTAAACCATACAATTTCTAGTTTTAGTTTTTATCGTAGTCAGTCGTTTTGCCGATTAGTCATTATTTTATATAATTATGTATTTGTACTGCTTTGAAGGCCGTAAGTTAGATAAATCATTGGGTTAATTTCGTCAACTTCGTTAAATAAAGAATATTGTATTGTATTGTAAACTCAAGTACGTGAACGAAATCCTTCGAGCACTTCTTTGATGCGTTACTAAACAAGGAATTTACCACTGTTAAGTCAGTGAATAAACCCAAGTTACGTGATATTCACGAACTTTTGAGCAGTTCCTCATTAGTATTGCGTTTCTTCACCCGCGGGAAAGTATGGGGCCGTAAGCGACGCAAGTAGGAGAGAGGTGTGGAACGAGTTTTACGTTGAAAATAACATTATTAGCGCCAGACTTCCGGCAAATCTCTTCTCGAGGCGTCTCAAATTTTCCCGCCGGTGGAAAAACGCGCGTCCTGCAGCGCTGATCATAAAGGCGTACTCGAAAGCTAGGTTTTCACGTGAGAAGCTAGATTTGGAGTCTGTACTTTAAACACGAGTGTGGGTGATGATTCAGGTGAGAGTAACATAGCAGCACAAGCCTGCAGTAATGTTTAATGTTCTGCACAACTTGTGTAGTTTTAACTCCCAAGTTCGCGGATTCAACCGCAATTTGAGATCACTGAAGAGAAAGTTTGTGATTAATGCTTTTCTTTCGTTCTGCTGAGTCATGCTTTGTCGATATCTTGTTATTAGGAACAGCAACTCGGTTTTATCACAAGGATGATGGCTGGCAGAAACCAAGTCTACTTAATTGTGTGTCCAACTCATTCTTTGTTTTGCAGCAGAAGGTGAGAGCTTATGAAATATAATAATTTACCTCAGTGTCGGTGAAAGTGATTTTTATCTACCTTCACTTCGGTGAATAACTGCTAACTATAGTCTGTATTTAATCCTGCCCTTCCCGACACGAAGTAGTAGTTCTCCCTTGTTTGTGTGATACATGTTTATCGCTTTGTTTTATGAATTTTTTACTTTGCTTTTTTTTAATGAGTCGCAAGCTAGAATTATGTGATAAATTGTTCCTTGAAATGTTCAAGAAAGGTCGTTCTTTCTTAAGATGGAAAGTTATTAACCATTGTCTGTTAGACAACCCCGCCCCCATATCTCCGTTAATTCTTTCCCCCCTCAATCAATTGACCAACATGTCTTCACAGACAGATGGCAATTCAACTGGTTTCTTTTGTGTAGAGGGTTTAAGTTTCTAAACAAACTCTTGTTCTGTGTCGGTGGGAGAGTATAACGGTAATTTGGTAGTATCAACTGAGTTGATAACGTAAACTGGCCACCGTAAAGAGTTTTAAAGCTGACGTTTCGAGCGTTAGCCCTTCGTCAAAGCGATTGGCGAAGGGCTAACGCTCGAAACATCCGCCTTAAAACTCCTTACGGTGGCCAATTTACGTGATCAGCTCAGTTGATAATATTAAATTACCCTTGTGTCTTTTGTAGTTAAAAAAATTTGACGTCTGGAAACGTCGACTGTAAGCCAGATTTCTAGAAGCCCTTGGTATATATATATAGGACAGCAGTTAGATCTTGCCATCACGTTATCCCCTCAACTGTACGCCAGAGACATAGAAATCGCACTGACGATTATCACCACTCTGTTTGGATACGAGAGTCAACAAAACTCCAGCACGCTTGTTTCAGCCAAGACCAAGGAGTTTGCGAAGGTGCGAAAGTTATAGAAATTTATTGCAGAAACCGCATAATTTCCATCTCAGTCATTTTAAAGTAAAGATATAGTACTTACCGCAGTTTGAGCATCCAAGGGGATTGTATTCTTTGGGTAGTTGTCTTAAAATGAGCAGAATATTCGACATAGTGGCCACCGCCGACTTCAGCTCATTTGGCGGGAATCGAAACGCTTGCACCTCAAGCAACGATCCCATCATGCCTAGCTTTTAACTCTTTGACCCCTAAGAATGACTAGCATCTAATTTCTCCCTGTGATATCATCCCTGAATCAAATATTACGGTTATGAGAATGAAGGAATTGATCACCAGTTAAGGAAGCTCTAGATAGTTTAACAAATTTTCCTTGTCTGGACCTTTGGAAAGGTGAAGAGAACAGTATAGAGATTATGCATACTGATCGTAGGGTGGATAGGGTTAACTGTACAAACATTGCCTGAACTTTTGCCACTTTCAAAGGCAGACCTCCTCGCGTGAGGAAGACCTGTTGAATCGGGTAACGCGTTCACTGCCTTATCTGTGTAAAAAAAATTGGTGGCGGAGATAATAGTTATATGGTGTCTAAATTTCCTATTTCTTGCCAAGTCACAAGAAAACCACGGTCAAGAAGTGAAATTGTGACTAAGAGAGCTGTTTCGAAATGATGACGTGACACAACGTACAAACTTTTAGGACAGGAAAATCCACTTTTAATATAAGTGTGCAGCTGCAAATGTGCAGAGGAAGTTCACTGGTCAATTTTTTCACCCTGAAGAGTGACTAGCATTTACTTTTTCCTTACAATATTAGCCCTGAATGACAAAATAAGGTCATGAGAATAATGGAAATGATTAACAACTACAGAAGCTCAGGATCGTTGAACCAATTCTCCTTGTCGGCACCTTAGGAATTGTAAAGAGAACAGTATGGAGAATATGCATACTGATGTTAGGGTGTAAAGGGTTAAAGAAAGTTTGCCAGAAAACGCAACCAAGAGAGTAGTTTACGGATCAAAACCGACTTTTCGATCCGGAATCCCTTGCGCTTACAATTTCTGCCTATCTCAAGAACAACAACTTAAATTATAATTTGATATGATCCACAGGTCCTTCTTCAGTCAGCCAGAACGCTGTTTAGCTCCGATAACAAAGATGTGTGGGACGTCGTTCAACAGGTAATAATTATTGGATCAATATCTGAGCACTTATCCTTCCCTCGACCCAAGAACGGTCAACTAATAACAAGTTAGTGTTGTTTTTTGGCTATGGGAAGGGTAGGTGCGTAGTTGCGCAGGTACTGACCTTGATCCGAATTATTTTTATTGCTGTTTTTTTTTTTTTGGCAAGTAATCCACGGTCGATTTGTCGCCGGTTTTTATTTCACTGTGCTCTCCAATTGGCCTGTGAAACTCGCGCCCTTTCATCCAGTCGCTTTACTGCAAACAGAAGCCAATAATGAAGTGTTAACTGTGATCATCACACTTATTCAGAATGCACGCTACTACTTAATAGATAATTACTGAGGTTCGCAGCATTATACCCAATAATGCTGCGAACCTCAGTAATTAACTATTATAATTATTGACCCTCATAAAATCCTATTGTTCTCTCTCTGCATTACATCGACGATTTCAGTCGCCCCTTCATATTGATGTTTTGGTACACCAACAATGCAACTGGCAAGCATTGTCCAGTAATAATACAAATTGCATAATCCTTTTTCATTCCCCAATTCAGCCATTGTTAACTACTTGCAAAGATGATATAATCATTGACTCTCATGAAATCCTACTATTTTCTCTCTCCAACAATGCAATTAGCACGTATTGTCTAGTAGTTATACAAATTACATAACCCTTTTCATTTCCCGGAATTTAGTCATTGTTAAATCCTTGTAAAGATTATGTAACTTTCCACATCTTTCAGGTGTGTGATTGAATTTCATGCAAACGTAATTTGCATTGTATATTAACGCAATGCACTTGGTTATTTGAGTTGTTTGTTGGAAGGCAAAGAGTTGCTACTGTTTTGAAGCTTGATGGAGGATTCTTCGGAAGACGAATCTGCCATTTTAGCGAAGATTATAATCAGTCAGTTGTAATTAGTACTCACAGTACGAAAATTGTTATTTCTTACAAGTGAGAAAGACTGTCATTGTCAGATGTGCCCTAAATAAACTGTAAAATGTTTTCGTCTGTACGTCTCCTGGAATGGTACTTATCATGGTGTATTCATTTACTTTTTAACTTCAGATCTTCATCATAAATTATGCGCGGACATTCGCGAATTTTCAAAAATTACTGAGTGGAAAAGTAACGAAGTAAATACCACAGTCATGCAGCAATATTAAAAATATTGCTGGAAGCAGGCTGCATTATTAAAAATATTGCAGTGCAGCCAGCCCACTGCAATAGTGAACGTTTTAGCGCGTTTAGGATTACCCCTGATAATTTCCCTGCTACCAAAAAGGACCGCCACCGTTTTCCTCAGACAGTTGGACTTGACTGAATATGAATACTTTCTCAGGCTGAAATCGCCGATATAATGCTGAGAGAGAACAATAGGATTTTATGAGGGTCAGTAATTATTAAGATATATTCAGATGTCTGTGGTCATCGCAGTAATCTTTAGTATTAATCTTTTCCGCTTCGGCTCCAGTTTTCAAAAATAATATCAACGTTCGTTCTGTTGACTTGCACAAACCGTTGACATGCACAATCCGTAGCAAACGTGGGCGGACGTCAGCTACCAAGACGCAAGTATTAATAGCTGATTGTGATAGTGCATGAAAAAGCACACAAAATTTTTCTTTGAATTAATTTGAATATTGCTCCTAGAAACAAATGACCAGTGGATTGTGACCTCCTTGTTTATATTGACACGAGCAAAAAAAAACAGATGGAAAACTTCAGCGGAAACTTGGCTAGAAGTTTACCGCACTTCAAACGAGACTCGCGCAGATACAGTCGTTTTACCGAGAGCATTTTGCCCCCGTACACGATTATTACTCTCGATATTGGTCAGAAATATATTTTGTTGAGTTTGCTGTGTCTCTTGGCATTGTCTCTTTGCAGGCTAAAGAGGCCAAACATTCTGGAGTGAAGGAAGATTTGACCTTAACTAACCGGTCAAATGTAAGTACTGCCACTGATAAATGGTGGCAAGTAATACGAAGTAATTATGTTCGCTCATTTTACCTCGCAGAACATCAACCAATGCCCTCTTCTTATACCTCACACTACCAATCACGTTCTCCGCCACACTGTTACCAATCAAATGTTTGTAATTGTGGTAGAAAAAAAGAAAACGATTTGCTCAGTTGTCAAGTTTGTTTGTCTAGTATTGACCTTGTGACTTGTGCAAGCAGCAGAGGTCTGACAGAATCAGTATTGTGTGCACTAAAACCTGTTGTCTGAAAACAGTGCAATACTAGCTTTGCTAATAACCTATCATTGTCGTCTCGTTTAAAGTTTGCAATGCCACTGAGGTAAGAAGTGCAGCTATCAAGCCAACTTTGACGATAGTACCTAGTTTAAAGGAAGCTTTACGTAGTAGAGGATTAAGCACTGCAGGTACTAAGGAAATTCTAGTTAAGCGCCTTGAAGGTGCATTGGCTGGGGAGGGGTAGTTTAATTATCTTTTAATCAACAGTTTAAATCTCCCAAAATATTTGATTTGAAAATTATTTTTCTTGGTCAATTTGGTGCACAATAAGGCATACTTGTTATGAGAATGATAACTAGGCTCTCAACAAATTCTGTGTACCAGTAATGTGAGTATTATAGCTACTTCATAAGAAAAATATATTTATATTGGTGCAATTTTTTTCAAATTAGCTATGTTTGTCAGAGAGGTTAAACCTGTCCAAATGCAAAAGTACTGTTGTCACTGATATCACTTGGTATGCACTGATATATTACATATAAACCTTTATATACCCATTATTTTTTTTACCGACTTGCATTTTAGAGGCAGGGTTTCTGCTCTAATGAATTTATGGAATTTTGTACTTAAAGGTTTGAGCACTTAACCCTTTACATGCTAACAACAGCATGAATATTCTCTATACTGTTCTCAATATATTTAACGAGGTGTTGACTAGGAGAATTTGCTAAACAATCAAGAGCTTCATTAGTTAATAATTCCCTCATTCTTGTGACCTTATGTTTAATTTGGGGTTAATATTGTAAGAAGAAATTAGATACTAGACATTGTAAGGGGTCAAAGGGTCAATAACTAATGACCCAGCATTTTGCTTATGTTGACACAATACATTTGTTTTAGTAATGGTTTGTCTTAAATAAAAGGTACAAGAATTTGCAGCTTGATAGTTTTAATAGTAAGATGAAGTATACACAGATAAATGAAATTTGTATCTAAAAGGAGTAATTCTGTATACTGATAGGATAATTTCATAAATGAATCAGACATCATTGTTAGTCAAATAATAAAAAAGCTTTCAGCTGTTATGTTTGGGTAAAACCATACTTCTATTTATTTACTCCAATGTATTACAGTCTACAAGATACGAAGATTAAATTTTAAAATATCTGCTCGTGTTAAAAACATGTTTCCCTCAGAACTTTGTTTCAGATTACATTCAGGGTTGTCATTCTTTTGATGTATGAAGTTTCGTGACAAGGTCTAACAAAACATTAGCAACTCCTACTGTTAATTAACTGTCAAGCTAGATAGTATTCAAATTCAATAGCTTTTGCAAATTTGAGTCCTTTGCAAATCCTTCTCGATCATAGCGCTGCACGCAAAATGTGGTTACTACCCTTTGTTGTTTTGTTGAATAAACCATTTGCAGCGGCGTAGTTTGTGTAACAACAACAATTGACCTGCCGCTATAACTTTGAAGCGCGTGACCATCCTCGGGGATTTTCTCGAAGTGCCGCTTCTTGAGAAAATTCTCTCCTTTAAATCTCGCGAGAGACCAAATTTTTCTGCAGTGTCGAGCCTTTAGAAAGTTAGCGTTATTCTCTCACCATTCTTGGTTGTGTCCGCACTTCCCCTGTAGCCCTGTACTAAAACCCAGATATGTATAAGATTTGAAATGGCATAAAGAGAGTGATGGGCGCCATAAGGCCGGTCATTCTAGAGCGAGCGAGCTTCGTATTAATAGAGCCCGATCTCCTTAAGAAAGCCATCCACCAGGGGACCTACAAGCTCCAGCTTGTTGCCTGTGAGCTCTTCCAACACGGGATCAAGGTCTCTCATCCCGTAATTACGTTTATTTTCTGCGAAACGAACCCTCCTCAACCATTCTTTCTCCGTAGAGAACTTCATCTCTAAAAAAAAAAAACTGAGTAAAAAATCTGAGAGTTCATCCTCCAAATGGATCAGATCTCAATGTATGAGTACTTTGCTTGAAGACATAACTACAACGGAGTCTCTTGACTAGTCCCAAGCCGCGTGTCGCTCGATAGACCACAGGATATGATTGGCCACTGTATCACATTACGTCAGAGGAAACATCTACAATAAGGGGACAAAAGTGCAACGGTACAAACGGTAGATTAAGCACCCGATTATTCGCTTATAATTAACCGCTTACATGCAGGTTTAATTAGCATCAAATGAACGCATATAAGCGGTCAAAGTAGGGCCTATTTACTTATTGTGAGCCTGTGACGTATGGGATTAAATTAGCGCCCTGTGCGGCACCCTTCGCTGACCCCTTTGCTTATTTGCTCTATTGTGGTTTTCATTACAGAACGAAATACTAATTCTGGACGACCTTTTCTACCTGTATAATGTAAACGCAGTACGACACATATATTTCTATAAATCCTCTCTAGGAACGAGGGAAACATAGAAAAAGACAGAAAAAGACATAAATACTTGCTTATACAGGCTAAATTATCTTGCTTGTAAACGCGGTGTGAAATTAATTTCGTTCCGGAACGAAACTTATTTGGAATTATGTAAAAGTAGGAGTAATGGGTTCCTGGTAAAAGTACCATAGGGACGGATCATCAGATTTTTGAGGGGAGTAGGGACTGCGCACAAAAAGCTGACCCCCGCGCGCTTATAGTGCAGTATAATTAAGGCAAGAAAAACTTGGGTTAGTATATGAAGAGTAACAAATGGGTCAAAACGATTTCGTTATTTTCAAACACTAGTTATTATGAGAACCGATGTCATCGCAATTGTCAGTCTGTTTTCC
Organism: Pocillopora verrucosa; assembly: GCF_036669915.1. Classification (NCBI taxonomy): domain Eukaryota; kingdom Metazoa; phylum Cnidaria; class Anthozoa; order Scleractinia; family Pocilloporidae; genus Pocillopora; species Pocillopora verrucosa. The sequence continues at coordinate 675,632 of NC_089322.1, read as the reverse complement.
TCTATAAGATGAAAAACTATTGTTAAAGGTGAATCTGGGAGGCTTCAATGTTGTCAAGATAGCATTCTATTTAAGTGAAAGCATAACGTCTTGATGAGAAATAATTTTGCAATTATTATTTCTATGCATATTCTCTATACTGTTCTCTACACATTTCCTAAGGTGCTGACAAGGAGAATTTGTTAAACAATTCAGAATTTCTCAAGCTGGGAATCATTTCCTTTATTGTGGCCTTAATGTTTCATACAGGGGTGATATTGTCAGCAGAAACTAAATGCTAGTCACTCTTACGGGTTGAAGGGTTAACGCATGCGACAGCGTTTTGCTGTTGTTACAGAATAAAGGACTCAATTGTTTGTTCATAAAGCCGTTTCATAGAACATTGAAAATTAAAAATCCCACGCAGCAAATGGTAAGGGTTCTCGAATATTTTTTTTCACGGTTTGCAAAAATGTTTGAAGGATAATTAACATGCTAGCCTCCTTTTTGCGTGAAAATATGCACGGATATTAGATCATGGGCATTTTCTGAGAGACGAACATTTTTCTTAGAGCGAAGCTCGAGGAAAACTGTGAACTTCAAGGCTATTGCTAATTAACTTGCTATTGAAATACACTCTTTTACCGCTAAATAGATAAAGCCAGGTAATATTCCTGCCTTTCGTCCAGGGAAAAATAGAATATCTGTTTCATAACGGCCTTTGCCATCAATCTGTTAAAAAGAGCGGATAGATCTGTTAACAGAGTAAGAAAATGTACAATAAAATAACACACTTCACTTACAAGGAAATGCTTAGCTCTAAGTAGAGAACGTAACACCTTCGTTGTTGCTAATCCGGAAAGGTTTGAAACGTTATGCGATTTTTTATTTTTTATTTTTTTCTGGCTAAATCTAGCCTACAAATATACAGAGGTCTGTATTTGTTTTGCTAAGCATGAATCCCTGCGCGAGGTTTGGACTGGACCGTCTGTCTTTTGTTTTTGTTGTGATTTCGTTTCTTGTTGGTTGGAATCAATAATGCTAAAGAGAAGACTTCGCACATTTATTGATATAACGGTGCTGATCACGTGTAATGGAGTGAAGCGGTAAGGCAGTTCTCTTTTCTTTTTAATTTTTTTCAGCCAGAAAAGAAATGGCTTCGACAAAACCTCCTCCGGTCACGAATATCAGCTGATATTTGCTACACTGTTTGATTTCCAAACGCAAATCCTTGAATATAGCTGCCGTTAATCTATTTGACAATTTTTCTTCTTCTTCCATTTGGTCGTAAACGATTCTTTAAATCTATGGTTCTGTCACGAGCTTGTTTTCTTATTTTTAGTGCCCAGCAAGCCTCCTCAAAGGGTGGCTGCTGAAAGACTAAAAGCTGCAGAATTCATTCAGGTCACCTGGATTCCTGTGCCTTTCGGTTATGTCGGAAAAAGTTGAAAAGGAAGTTCTTCCAACGGAGGAGGAAACAGCCATAGCAAGATCAAAGGATCTCTTCCTATTTCTGAAAGTTCAAACCTCGTAAATTTACGAAATTAAAGTGGCGGCGTTCACATAAAAGGGAATGGACCTGTATAGCGATTATGTTGATGGTGGTAAGTTGGATGCGGGAGTGAAATACCAGGAGAGGAGAAGTAGGATAACAGCCTCATTATGAGTTGTTTTAAGATCTATATTTGAAATTTACGGCCAATTAACTGCCAATTAGGATTCATAAGCATACTACAGAGCCTTACTGGGGATAAGGTCAATTATATCATGACACAAACAAAATCCTCTAACCCCCGCCCCCACGGGATGAGTAATGCAGACCGCTTCCCTATGTGGTGTGATGATTTGGTTCTCTCGTTGACTGAGAGGTGAGGGAGAGGGTAGGATATTAGCTTATTAGAGGGTAGTGATTTTTGTCCTTCAGACAAAAAAAAAAATGGAAAATTTTCCCTATTTTTTTTCCGTCTTTCCTTCTCTTTAAAAACCTGTCTGTCCGAAAATCCTTTAAATTAACTACTGGTATACTTCTCCATATCTAAGGGTGAAAGGTGATTTATTTCGAAGACTATTACAACACGTTTCTAACTATTTTTGTGCTTTGGATGGAATCTCACCAGCAAAGCTTTCTGCGACAAAAAGTTGGTAAGTTCATATCATCAATGGATTGGCATGTTAATGACAAACTACGCACTGATTAATCCAATGGGTAATTATTCATTGACTAATAGACTTAATGGTCGATTTAGAATCGACTGACTAATTGACTGGCCAGCTGACTGATTGATGGTTTAATTGATCGATCGATAAATAGAATTAGTAAATGACTGATTGGTTGTCTCATTGCTTGGTCCTGACCACTCACAAAAGTGTCCTTAACCTGTTTTTTGATTTTAAATTTTGCAGCGAAATGATTATAATTATATTGCTTACAACGTTTGAGTTTTCAGTTTGCTTGGCATATGTGTGGATACATATTCATGTCATTTCAGGTTGGAGGTATTCAAAACTCTACAGAGCAACGCGTCGGCGATTTGGAAAACGCAAGTCTAAACGAAAGTAATATTGAAGTTTCCCTTTTTTCTTTGATAACTTCTTGTTTTTTCTTTAACCAAAAGGAAACAGTTAATCTGCATGTAGTCTGTGTGTTTTTCTAGACACATAAACATGGAAAAGAAAAAATGTTTTGTTTTGCCAGACAGGTTCCCTCGTCCAAAATTGGACATGCCCGTTTTTTTAATAAGTAAGGGGAGGTGTCAAAAAAATTGAAAAGCTGACATGAGAAGGATAATTTTTAGCTTCATATCATTCACTGCCGACTGTTCATTTCTTTTCCGGTTTTGTTATTGTGGACGTCATAGCAAACAATCCAATTGATATCAGCGATATCAAACACATTGATCTTTGCGATGCAAGCTTGCGCGGCCGGTTATTTTGAGATTGAAATCTAAGCAAGCTCACTTGGAAGAGTAACCTTGCAGCAAAAAAAGCACTATTTGAAATACGTGTTGATTAGTAAAGCCGTGAGAAAACTTTTTCAAAATTATAGGTCTCAATTTACTTATAACTGAATCACAGATAAGAATTATACAAACTTTGAGGACCTCTGTTCAGCACTGGAGGATGGAAAAGTTGAAGGTGTTCTTTTAGACACTTACATTGCAGCGGAGCACAAAGACGATCTGTTCAACGACAAAATCTTTGTCAAAGAGATTCTGGACAGACCATTTGGCTATAGAGTTTTTCTATCAGGAGCGGCAGGGAGTATGGAACAGAGATGTCAAAATTAAATCAGCATGCAAAGAAGCAAAATATTCCATATCATCTAGAACACAACAGAAACGCTTGATGTAAGTGTCTCATTTCTTTAAAAAGCGCCTTTGTTTTAAGCACATGGGGTATTGCAATGGCTTTGGAGGTATTTTTTGGGGGGTTAGAAGAGAAAATTTGGTTTCATTGAAGCAAAAAATAAACCAAAGCAATCACAACGTCCAATCAGAGAAAAGGAGGATATCGACAGAGTCAGTAAGAACGCACAGTAAAAACAATCAAACTGTCTGAAGGGCAGGAAAACGCGAGTGACCAATTCATAAAGCCGATTCTATCAGTACTTTACCACGTCTCAACTTCTTGGCTTGCCTGTCTCCTTCTTGCAGCCGCCAATCTTCAGTGAAGTTAGCCAGTCCTTCCTTTCAAACATGCGGGAGCTATCTGGGTTTCTTATCATTCTCATGCATGCTGCCACTTTTCCGGGATCTGCCTTCATGCCAGTTCTCTCTGCCAGATCAGATTTCGTAGACAGATACAGCTTAACTTCACAAGTGAAACGTACGGCTTCACTTCTTGGCTTATGCAGTGCCCAACCAAGCTGCAGGTCACTGCTAGAACTACTTGCTCCGTGCTCGTGCTGTTCGCCAGTAGATTCTAAGTGAGCTCTGTCAATATCCTCTTTGTCAACACTGAGGAATTTCTCCAACCAGTCTCTTTTAAGTCTATCATAAGCTGTATCAAAATTTCAGCGAATGTGGTAGTGCTCGCCAATATCAAGGTGACTCTCTAGTTTACTGCATTTTTTAAAAACCATGTTGCAGCCTGGCTTAGAACCAGCGGAAAGAACATTCGATTATCCACCATCACTATTTGTTGTTGTCTTATGGAGCCGAGCTGCCTTGAGCGGGAAGAAGTTCTCATTTACAACAAGTCCTGTAGGACCCTGAGGCTTAACGATGAAATCTTGGTAAGGAATCGGCCTACCCTGCCCAATACCATAAGCTCTCCATATTCGCATTCCTTCCCCCTCAAACTTGAAGTTGTGAAAGAAATTAAAAACAATCAAACAAACAAAGAAACAGACCGTTTCTAAAACACACCTTTGGGGTAGCACATGTTGTCCAGGTTCCTCAGGGAACAGTCAATCCTTTTTTTTTTGGGAAACGTATTTGGGCTGTCCTGGTGTACCGGTACACGGGGGAATTCCTATTGTTTTCATATCGGTGTGAGAAGAATACATGAAAGTCATATATTTGTACTGCGGAAAATACATTTTAAGCAAATGAAGATCATCGCAGTATATACTCAACTTAAGCAGTTGAGAAATAAGGCCTGAAAAAAATTCAGGCCTGAAATTTCTGAAATTTTATTTCTCAACTGCTTAAGTTGAGTATATACTGCGATGATCTTCATTTGCTTAAAATGTATTTTCCGCAGTACAAATATATGACTTTCATGTATTCTTCTCACACCTTCTCCATCTACGGGTATATAACGAACTCACAATTGACCAGCTCCCAGTTGGCTTGATAGCTCAGTTGGTTAGAGCGCTGCACCGGTATCGCAGAGGTCATGGGTTCGATTCCCGTTCAGGCCTGAATTTTTTTCAGGCCTTATTTCTCAACTGCTTAAGTTGAGTATATACTGCGATGATCTTCATTTGCTTAAAATGTTTTCATATCCATGCCTGGAGTTGTGACGCAGTCAGTTAATGTTTCGTTCCTTTGTGTACTAGTACACGAAGACACAACCACGTATTTGCTCTGTATCTTTCTGCAGTCTGTGCAGATTATTAGTAATTCACATATTAACGATTTCTGTCAAATCTACACTGGATTTGTAATTTTTAGACAGGAAAAATAGACAATAGGAATGTTAAAACTGGGATGGGGCACTGGGATCGGAACAAATTAAGGCTGGGAGAGAAAGATCCATACCCAACCATATCCATCTACTTTTCCCACCTATCCCCACCGCCCCCTTTTTTCGGGGGCCTCTAAACAACAACCCAGTTTCCCCTCTTGGAACGCTTCAGCAACAGTGAAAACCTCTGCTTCTTTTCTCGCTTTATGCTAACTCCCAATATAAGCCAAAGTAATATGTGTTATGGACTCACTCGCTTGTAAAATGTCCTGACGGATACAAAGTGATTAGATTGACAACAGTACGTAATGAGAGTGAAACCCAGCGAAATCTACGTTTTAATTTGTCTGTAACGACTAAAACCAAGCCTTACCATAAGCGTTTCTCTTCTCGGATTACCAGATTAGTTAAAACGACTTGAAAATTAATTAATTTTTACTTGCGCGAACCAACAGGCACAGTGTCTCCCATGATATTTTTTATTTCTCTTGCTGTATTGAAATTAACATCATGTGTTCCAAAAATCGCCGATTTTTTCCTTCATGTCTTGGATCTTGGCAAGTTTTCGGCGCTTGCCAGTACTTTCCTAGCCCATGACGATGAGCTGGACAAACCGTCATTTTTTTCTATCCGCTCCTCAGTGATCTCCAACAAACCAACCCTTGCTGATATTAGGTCCTTTTCAGACACACTTTCCCTGAAAAGGTGGTGTTAATTAGATGCGCATTGATATCAGAATTACAACACTCAAAGATACTAAATCTGTACCTCCTCGACTACTTTCACATTTGCCTCCCGAAATGTTTGGAAACGAACACGACGCGGCCCTTCTTCAAAGCAGCTAATGTGAATCTTCGCCATGAGAACTTTCAATTATACCCGTCGCAATGTAAATATTTTCGACGTGTTGAGTATAAAATTTGCATGTTACATTATTTGAAATAAGCTCAATTAACATAAAAGCTTACAAACAGACACACAAAAAAAAAAAAAAAAAACCAAAAAAAAAAAAAAGAAAAAGAAAAAGACATATCTTCAATGGAGTTAAACTTTCGGTGCATAGTAAGGTAATTTAAGTTGATTAATTGCAGTAAAAAAGGTAATTTATCACTCTTATCGTTTACCATTTATTTCGACCATCCATTCATTTCGATGTGGTTAAAAATGAATCCGTGACATACCAGCGTGACACATGACTGAAATCAGCATTCTCGTAGCTCAGGTAAACATGTAGCTGTCTTCATTATTACACCTCTTACATGAGCGTTTCTAAATCTGTAAATAACGACATTTTAATTTTTTTTACAGCACAAGATGGTTAGGACTAACTAGATGGAATTTTGTCAACGTGTTTTTTACAGTCTGCCTGAGACAGTTTAGCATAATGTTACGCAGAAGACGTTCCTTTCTAACTTCGTAATTCATAATTTTCAGGCACGTTTTGATGAATTTATGGATTCCTCGCCATAAAAAAAGCTGAGCTAGTTTTCAAAATAGACTCTTCTTCAGATATTGATTTTGAACGAGAAAGGAAGTAACCACAAATATGCATAAATTAAGCCATGCGCCCTTTGACCATGGAATGTTACCAAAGTTCATCGAGCTCCTGCAGGTGGAAAACACCAGTCTCCAAAAATGTTGTTCTTGGTTTTGACTAAAGCTTCTTGGAACTACAGCACGCTTGCTTAAATTTGAAATGGACTGTCTGAGTGGTATTTTTGTTACAACGTAACTCTCAGTTATTGAATCAGATTTTGGATATTTTGCCATCAATCAATAGAAGCGACGTAAAACTATACAACGTGTCCCTTTTTTGTCATTTGATAAGATGCGTCAAGTTTTAGACCCCTCAGCGAAAAGCTTAAAATTGACTCTGAAATAAACAATTTTCCTTGTCCTGGACCGTTCTTGCATATCATCGTCCTTGCATATCAATTTTGGCGAAGTAGCCCTACGAACCAATTAAATCCGATATTTGCCTATAGAATAGAGTAATCATCTCACTGTGAAAATTTCAAAGAATCCTGTGATCCGCCGAAATTCGAGTGGTCGGTTCTTTCGCGGACAGCCTATTAAACTCTTTACGGTGGTCAATTTACGTTTTCAACTCTGTAGTTAACACTAAATTACACTATTATACTCTCCCACCGACGCAGCACCACACTTTCTATAGAAAATTACCCCCTTTATTCGTTTCAAAATAAGTTGTATTTTTCAAGCAACTCCAAATAAGACAAATTAAAACGTTTCTTTCCGAGCGAGAGATCATTGTAGGAGCCACTGAGACGCAATTAATAAATAAACACTGCGAGCGTTGTGATGGTGATGGTGACAGGACAAGCTCTGCTTGCCGATAGGTTCCTTCGCGCATACCTCACATGAAAATTTCGTAGGAAGCTGTAGTTGTTTATTTCCCATGTGATGCTATACATCAGTCAGAATCATAAGTGGCGCAAGCACGACTTGAGGACCAAGCGAAGTATGACCCCCTTTATTTGATAGAAAGAAAACAATGGCAGATGGCAAAAATAACAGTTCACCTCTGGGACTAATGCTTTTTTAAAAGCAGTTTGCAGTTTATCGGAAACCATTTTTTTTTTCGAGTCGAAGTGGGCAATTAAAGTTAACTGTATTGCATTCATGTGCATTATGTTGCGTTTCTCTTCGTTATGCGACTCTGTTAACGGTGGATAATATTTTTGAACACCTGCCACGAGTGAATAGAACACGTTTTGTTGCGTGATCGCTCAAGGATGTTGAAGTTTCTTTAATTAAAAAGCTTACAGCTTGTTTAAATTAGCTGATATTCTCTAAATTACAAACACATCTTCGAGTGTGCTCCTTAAGATAATTTGCCCACTGAAACGACTGCGCTCAAGAGTAAGAGAGAAATAGAAAAATAGTATCCCAGTTGTCCTCTGCAAAACAGCAAAGTGAAGTAAGATCATTTCATTTTTCTTGTCAAAGTATTGTTTTATTGATTAGTTTTTCCTTTGAACTCCAAAAATTGAAATAGTTCGGTGACGTCATTGCTCCAACTTCCTTTTTCGACCCATCACTTAAGTCGCACAACTTCGATAGATGCCCAAACATTGGCCAATCAAAAGCGTTTCTCGTTTCCACAGAGACATCAGGTTGACATTGCAAAATAAGCCGGAGGAGACTAAAAGTACGCCACTCACATCCTTGATTCAGAGTCGTCTAAATTGAAGAGCTGGATTATTCCTAATGAAGATATTCTGAGAGTAATTTCTTTACCAATGACTTACTCAATTTTGAGACCATTCGCCTTCACTGAGATGGTAAGTTTTAATTTTTAAACAATGCACCAATGTTTATGGATTTTATTTTTTTCTACCATATTTGCCTTGTACTTCTCGTAGAAACAAAACCATTGAAATTTATAGCGTCCTTAAGATGTGGTGTGAAATTTCATAGCCCGACTGTTTAATAATGACATATGCTCCTGCTAAGAGTAAGGAGAGTGGGGGAGGGGGCAGTGAGTAAACCTTGAAAGGATAAAGTATGGTAATTCTTTTGGTTATTTCAAAGATTAAAGAACTTATTTTCAAAATTTGTGGCGAGTGACTCAAAAATTCAAGATCTGTTGTTCTGTTCAGTGGCTACGTAAGTTAAAATCTACCTCCTGCGGAGATTTTGTTATGTTATTTTTGCTAAAAAATTAAAATAACAAGTTTCATGCAAGAATAAATGTCATAGCTCAACGACAAAAATGTAACAAAAAAAATAGAAGGAAACAAAATTTTCAAAGTTAAAGACGATAGCTGCGATAGCAGACAATTTCGTGGCAGTAGCGAGACAAGAATAATATTAAGCAAAATTAGATTCATTCGTGATAAATTATTTACCTTGAACGGAAGCTCTTCGCATGGAATACCGTTTTAATTATAGATGTCATGAAGAGCTGTTTTCTAAAATTACTCTGTTTTCATCATTTAACAAAGACACTTATCTCTTCCGCATGGTTCCTTTAAATACTCTAAATAAAACCCAATTGCGTGTGAAACCTATCCGCGTATTTGTCATCACATGTTGTGTTCGGCGCATTAAGTTTGCCTGAACGGACACTAATACTGTGTTTATTTCTCAACAGTTTTTCCTGGTCCTAGTTTTCATTCTTTGCCAAGTACAAGCTCAAGGTATTTGATGAATTTTCCTCGCAAGTTTTATATTCCGAGGATTTACCCTTAAAGTTATGTTATGGTCAATTTTTACGATGAAATCTATTTCTTGGGGATAAAGTTAGGATCAAGGTCTGTGCCTTTGAGCTATTGTATAACAGAAACGTGAATGGACCTTTATAGCTTATTGCAAACAAACGAAATAAGCGAAATTTTTAAAGCTCTTCCTAAACTTTTTATTTAAAAAAAATGCCAAAATTCAAAATGCCGCTATTCTTTACTAACTTGTTTTGTAATCTTTTTTTTTTGGACATAAACAATTGGGCACCCATTGTTATTCCTTGTCAATATTTTTCATCAATGTTTTAAGATATGATTCAAAATAGCACCTGCCTTATTCCATATTTTTAGTATTACCTGGATTTAAGGTTTTTGTAATGAGAGAAATCTCTGACTTCATCAGAAGAGCGAATTGAATCCATCTTGACAGTAAAATTGGATGTCTTACAACGGTTCATGGAAGCTGTAAATGTACTGGGTGCATCTATGACATTTCCTAAGAATCGTCTCTTTTGTTCAGTGGCTCTAATTTTTCGAAAAGGGGTAATAAAGGGTATAGACTACTTAAATTTATTAGATATACCTGCAGTTCATACGTCATGGATTAGGCTGCTACTGCTATTTAGGATCATTACAATCGAGTGTAATAAAAGCCCAAGTATGTAATTCAAATGGCAGAAATTTTTTAAAAAATATGTAATCAATAAGCTCAGGAATGGAATTTTTTTTTGTTTCGGCGTACCAAAATCACACGTAGAGTTAACGTGCAAACATTGAATGGTGGCTTGGATTGCAGTTCCGAAGTGTAGCATGTCACATTCTTTACCACGTGTCACAATTCCTTAAATATCCTCCTATGCCACTCAGCCCAAGCTAATCAACCTGCAGTACACGAGCGGATTCAAAGCTCTCGCATGAAATCGAGGCACGAATTCAGTTAATCCAAAATGGCGCCAAAACACTGAGATTAAAGCATCCAGAGAAGAAGTGACACAAATAGTCTCCGATTTGCTAACTTCAAACGTAAAACATCAAAAGTTTAGGTTCAGTTAAAATCATCCACCTAGATGATTCAGACAGATAAAATACTCTTGGATTTCTTGAGACAAAGAAAAAAGGCGCAAAGCAAAACAAACAGATGAGTGCGTGGCAATCATCATTGAATACTGCACGGTTTTTTAGTTAATTAAGTCAAGATTTTTTTTCTAGCATTGTATACTTTGCTCGTACAAATCATATCAAGTGCAATGTCTAGAGGAAACCCATGAAGAAATTTTAAAACTTTTCTGATACCTCTTGCCATTTTCATGCACAAATGGCGAAATATTTCGATGCCACAGCAATAAGAAAACTTGAAAGTGTTCTGGCAGACCGTTCGATGCAACCTCGCCATTTTGCCCGGGAGAACATCTCTCATTTTCGATTCCCGTCCCTCATTCCTTTGCCCATTCATCTGTTTATTCATTCACCTATTCATTGATGCATTCGCTTATACATTTACTTATTTTCATCCATTCATTCATTTCTCAAGTCCAATCGCTGGTTAATTCTTTCATCGTTTTTATGTTCTATTCTGTTTGATTGTTCCTTTTTTCGTGTCCATCAGAAACGGAAATACTTGCAAAGAGTAGCATAAATCCACAATAGAGCTTTGAATCGTTTACAGATCCGTGCTCGAAGGAATCTTGCAAGAATGGTGGAACTTGTTACAGCGGTTCTGAGCGCTGCAGTTGTCACTGGGGATCCTCTGGAAATGACTGTCGCTTTGAGGGTAATGTAGAGTTGAGGATCCTTTTCCACAATTATTCATTACATGTGCACTGGAAGTTCTTCACACATAAATGTTTTGCCTTGATTTTACGTGTATAACAGGGTGCAATAGATCTCTTGGTATTCTGAGCGGTGAAATCAAAGATTGGAGGATCAAACCCAGTCCTGTGAGCCTGCTTCTTGAAGCGACAGGAGGAGCGGGGGACACTTGGAAACCCTACTGGTTTTATAGAGACCTATGGTTTCAGGTTGAACTCCATAATGGATACACCTGGGTTACTGGGATAGCGACACGAGGAAGGCTGATTGCATACGCGCTGCGTTATTTTGGCTACAGAGTTCGGATGCAGTGGTACACGGAGAGAGGACAAAGGCATGCCAAGGTCAAGGAAATAGCGTGAATCATAAAGTAAAATCAAAAGACACAGAATGTTTTCTTGCGTCAGACCCAAAACATTTCTGAGAATCTGTGCAGACCCACAGGTCTCATGGAACAGAAAGAGGGGGGAGGGACTAAACCAACTAGACCACCCTGCTGAATTTTCCATGGTTATGATCAGTTATGGAGACGTGAAGATTAGTTGTTTCGAGAAAGTAACCCTCCTTGGAGATCAGTCTTACTGAAACCCCAAGAAGCTCCTCATATAAGTGATACATTTTCATTCTATAGGAGTTTGATTTGTAGAAATCCACTCAGGTCTAAGTATCTTGTACTAATCGTTTCTAATGGTTTTCGTTTACCCGTTGACGGTGCGAAAATGACCTTTCTGAGGTACATTAATTTAAGTTGTTGATATATGACTTCCAGAGTAGCGAGCATGTCAGTCTTTTTACTCTGCTGGAACAAGAGCGAAGACCTTGTAAGTATTTCAGCTGTTAGATGATTCTTTTTAAGGCCAGAAATAAAGTAAGCATGGTATCTTTCTTAATTTCTAGATTTTCACTGGAAATAGACACAAATCTTTTGTTCGCAACAAACTTAAGACACCCATCAGAGCTAGATTCTTCCGTATCTATCCATTGACTTGGAGAGGAAAGATAAAAATGAGGATGAAGCTGTATGGTTGTAAAGGTAAGGTGGATGTAAACACTCATTTAAATGACAGGTAGAGAATAGATGGTAATTTCTGATTATCTATATGGATATCGCTGAATTTTTTTTCACTGTTGGCTGATCGTAAGAGGCAAGGTGATCTTATAGTTTGAAGGCTATCCGGTCATCTCGTTCCATGGCCGAATCGTTCCAAGTCAGATTTTCCCACTCAACAGTCATATCATTTCACCAAATAATCAGTTCATTCCACGCATATAATATATATTTTCTAAACGTGTAAAGGTGATTTGAGTACCGAGTAGCGATCAGAACATAGAGGTGCATGAACCAGAACAGGTTTCTCTCGCGAGTGATACTGTTTAACCCAAAAGCACTTTACATTTGACGCGCCAAACACGCAGGCTACGTAGTATTTTATTGAATATCCTTTGTTCTGTGTTGTGGTCAAAAGTCCACAAAGATATACCCTCGCTATTGTGTGAATAGCTCTCACATCGTTCAGTAATGCACACTGAAATTAACATACGACGCTCTCACTATTGCAAAAATAGTTCTAAAAATACTTTTGTCTATGTTCCGATCGCTACTCTGTATTCAGATTAAAGTTAAACATTTAGAAAATATATATTGTAAGTGTGACCCTCCGCGGGATTTCAGGGAATAAGGTGAACGCACGCACACGGCACGCTCGCACTCTAAAGAAAAAGAACTAGCTTTTAACACGTTAGCTGCGTGCTAGCTACTTGCCTCATTAACTTCGTAGCCATTGTCTTGCTTCGCATGGTAGAAACAAAGGAACGTGTTAAGATATTGCTTATAATTTTGCACGATATAACACGATAACCGTGCCAATTTTATGAGACGCCTCTTAAAGTTGCTTTCGATTTGTAAGGGAAGTACGTCCAAAGCTTTAAGGCTTTTTAGCTCACCGATACACTAAGCTGATACTCAGTATCCAGTGCAACTTCGGTCGCTAAATCGCCAAGCATAAAGGAATGTCTCGACTTGTTGTCCATAATTTAAGGCTGTGTTTGAGTTTTTTCCTTCATTTTTGAATTCGTCATTTTCTTGCAAAAAAACGGGCCGAACGAGCAAAGTCCTCTGCTCCTGAAATCGTGCATAAACTTTTGAAGGTAACAAGCACAAGCTTTTTGAAGTAATAAGAGCCAACATGTGTGATGCAAAGCAAATGGCTACTTCGTTGAGGGTAAATTGTGTTCTCACCATGTTAAATTTGTAAAGCAATAAGTACGACAGTCTGTATGATGTAGTGGTAGCGCTTGCGCTCTTTAAATCGACGGTTCGATTCCTGTGCACCACGTGAACGTCATCTTTTTTATATTCTTTATCTGACGGAGTTTGCAAAACAATTCGACATCTCATATACTTTTTTGCCGTGAATGTTTCCTCTTTTTTTACAACTTTCGAATGGGATAGAAGATCCTCCTTATTTTCGCCTATTTGATTTCCCCAGACTTATGTTTGAACATGCCATGTAAGAATGGAGGCAAATGCGTTCCTGATTATATCAACGAGAACTACACATGCGTTTGTCCTGATGGATTTTACGGGGATACCTGCAGATTAGGTAAATAAGCTTATTTTTTTTGCCATTAGTGTTCAATATGCACCATAATATTTATCGAGATGAAGTGGTGGTTAATGTTTGTGAATGGATTGAGAAGAATCCAATTTGGTCTGAAATTAAACATGCACGCTTTCCTAAAAGAACCGGGCGACCGTGAAGCGGAAAACCGATCTGTTCATCAACAAGGTCTTCTTATCGGTGAATTATACCTATGAAAAAAAAAAGAGAAATTGAGAAAATACAGGTCGGAAACGTTGTTTTTAAATATGAAAGTAATAATAGACGTTTTCACAAGAAAACGAAACCAATAATCTCTACAACAGCGCTCCCCGTATAGGTTGTACTACCGAATTACACAGGCAAGACGCCTACACTGTCCTGTTGATAACCAAATCGTAATGGCGATCACCATCACGTTCAACTCTTTTCTTACGGCTCTGAGATGGAAATTACACTCTGAAATGAACATTGAAGTGGTAGAAGGTAATTGTGAAAAGCTGCCTGTCAATTTGACAAAAATGCAAATGTTGCAAGGTTGATATCAAAACCCTTTTTTTTTGTTTTTAAAAAAGCAAATAATTCATGACTCCAGAGTGAATCCTATTTGCCATTTCTCTATTCCATAAATTGTATTTAATTTAACCATTTAACTAACTGTCGGCATTTGTTTCACAGGTGACTTATGCAAGCTTAGTAAACCTTGCTTACATGAAGGTAACTGCTCAGCAGTCAGATCCTGGCCTTACTTCAAATGCACATGTCCTTCCAATTACACTGGTTTCGACTGTGGGTTCAAGATAGGTAATGCAAATATCCCCAAGTATAGTCCAGACACGTGGAAAGCACAAAGAAAAATAAACAGTAACCACAAGGGTGAAAGGTGAAACGAACACACAAGCAAAAAACGATCAACCAAAACAGATACAAAAAAAAAAGGTTGCTAAAAATTATGCAAAATGGTTTGAACTGTACATCAGTTTTTGGCGAGCGATAATATAAGGTTATCCCGGTATTGAGCGTTTTCAATTTAGTATCGAAAATGATCCATGTTTGTTTTTGTTTTGTTTTACTTCGCTCTGTGATTGGTGTAGAAAACCCGCGCTATCACCCCAACCAATAAAATGCTGAAACCAATCTCAAATTGAATCCCTCCCCCCCTCCCTCCACCTTCCCCTTATATTTTCCGGCATTTTCAGAGGGTTGCTTATTCTTACTATGAGGTCTCATTGCTTAAAGATTACACTTAATATTACAACTGCTCTAACATGTAAATCCAAACGTACATACTGCAATCCTCTTTTCTTTCCACAGGTGATCCATGCAATAATAGCTTTTGTCGTAACAATAGCACATGTCAGCGTATAGAATCCTGGCCGTACAGCCAATGTGATTGTACTTCTGGATACGCTGGTTTTAATTGTGGAACTGAGATAGGTATGAAATAGCGTAAAACCTCAATTTACAACGGTGGGCGCAATGCAATGTGTCCAATGAGTAACCAATCTTACCCTACTAGTACCTTTCACCACTTGGGTGAAATACCACTGATCTAGAATGGGTTCCTAACAGGCTAGTTACTCTGGACTGACCAGAATCCTTTATAATAAATAATTGAATCAATTCTCCAAGTCCCTTACTCAGGTGGGAGCAAAGAGAGAGTATAAACGTCCTAGTTCATACAGCTTAAAGAGCGATGGACAGTCGGGAAAAGCATTTCCTAGGCATAAACTGATAAATAACTGGTCATTTTGTTTGCTAGAACAAGCTATGAATTTCTCGACCCTTGCTCTAACACTTCCTGTCAAAGGGTTGGACTTGTTTGCTCGTAAATTGGTCCATTGATTTTCACTTAGAAAACTGCCTTATTCCATCAGGTAAATGATCTTCCATTATTAAACTCGAAGGGCTTTAATTGGGAGAGTTCTCTAAACACATTAATTTTTCTGAGCGAAATTTGTGTAGTGGCATTTCTATTGCATTTATTTTTTTCGCATCTTTCTTTCTTATTACTTTCCTACAAGTCTATCACCAAAGAATCAAAGGAAGATATGTCTGATTCAAAAAATCATAGTGTGAGTACATCGTGTCTGATCGTGGAATTTCCAATCCCTTTGTGTCTTTGACTGAGCGGTATTCATTGAAACAGGGCTATGTTTGAATGAATAACTGGAAAAAATATATTGAACTCGTCCTTCCATTGGAGGATGATTCAAATTGATAATAAAACATACTTTTTAGGAAGACGCTCGATCATATAATCCCGGGTAATAGAGCAATAACAGACCCTAAACAGCCGACATATGTAAAAATGTTCAATTTTTTGGTTTTTTTATTAGGTTATACCTGTCAGCCTGATCCATGTCGGAATGGAGGAACTTGCTCAGTAGATGGCAAAGGATATTTCACATGTAGTTGTCCTAAACGATTCTTTGGATATTATTGTCAACATGAACGAGGTAATCTGAAAAATACCGGAGACTCCTAGATTTAAAGAAATGAAAATATACGAATTTAAGTTTTCAGTGAATAAACATCTCTTTTGTAGTTAATTTTTGCACATCTTTCTTTCCTATTACTTTCCTACAAGTCTATCACCAAAGAGTCAAAGGAAGATATGTCTGATTCAACAACAAATAGATGCGAACGCTTGTTGCACAAACAATCATAGTGTGAGTACATCGTGGCTGATCGTGAAATTTCCAACCCCTTTGCGTCTCTTACTGAGAGCTACGCATTGAAACAGGGCTATGTTTGAATGAATAACTGGAAAAATATATATTGAACTCGTCCATCCATTAGAGGATGAATTAAATTCAAAATAAAACATACTTTTTAGGAAGACGCTCGATCATATAATCCTGCGTAAGAGACCAATAGCACACCCTAAACAGCCGACATATGTAAAAATGCTCAATTTTTTTGTTTTTTATTAGTTAATAACTGTCAGTCTCATCTATGTCTGAATGGAGGAACTTGCTCACAGGATGGCACAGGATATTTCAGATGTAGTTGTCCTGCACGATTCTTTGGCAATTTCTGTGAATATAAACAAGGTAATCTGAAAAATGTCGGAGACCTTTAGATTTCAGGCAATGGATGTAGTTTTAGTAGTCCTAAACGATTCTTTGGATATTACTGTCAACATGAACGAGGTAATCTAAAAAAATGTATTGGAAAATATATATTGAACTCGTCCTTCCATTAGAGGATGAATTAAATTCAAAGTAAAACCTTCTTTTTAGGAAGACACTCGATCATATAATCCTGCGTAAGAGACCAATAACAGGCCCTAAGCAGCCGAAAGATATAAATATGTTCAATTTTTTGTTTTTTATCAGTTCATAACTGTCAGTCTCATCTATGTCTGAATGGAGGAACTTGCTCACAGGATGGCACAGGATATTTCAGATGTAGTTGTCCTGCACGATTCTTTGGCTATTTCTGTGAATATAAACGAGGTAATCTGAAAAATGTCGGAGACCTTTAGATTTCAAGCAATGGATGTAGTTTTAGTTGTCCTAAACGATTCTTTGGATATTACTGTCAACATGAACGAGGTAATCTAAAAAATGTATTGGAAAAATATATATTGAACTCGTCCTTCCATTAGAGGATGAATTAAATTCAAAGTAAAACCTTCTTTTTAGGAAGACACTCGATCATATAATCCTGCGTAAGAGACCAATAACAGGCCCTAAGCAGCCGAAAGATATAAATATGTTCAATTTTTTGTTTTTTATCAGTTCATAACTGTCAGTCTCATCCATGTCTGAATGGAGGAACTTGCTCACAGTATGGCACAAGATATTTCAGATGTAGTTGTCCTGCACGATTCTTTGGCTATTTCTGTGAATATAAACAAGGTAATCTGAAAAATTTAGGAGACCTTTAGATTTAAAGCAATGAATGTATACAAACTTAAGTTTTCAGCGAATAAACTAGTAGCAGAATCATATTCTATATAAAGCTTTTTTTGTACTATTTCTGCACGATAAACTTTGCAGAGATATCACAGCTAAGATTATCAGAGAAAAGGGTATATACCTTACGAGGAGCGACTGTGAACCAAATGAACATGCATGTAAAGGATCTTGCGTGTGGGGGACGGTGTTGCCCAAGGCCAGATTAGCAAATTGCTTTTGTATCCTATTGGCTCAAAACGTGGTGCAGTTTTTCGTATGAAACGGATGAAATCCGTCTGCACGATTAACCTTTGATTATAAGTCTCTGGGCTCTTTTCTAGTCGTATATAATACCCAATAGCACACTCTTGACGATGGGGTAGTTTAGAACTCAATAAGTTAAAATCTCTAGATCGAGGTATTGGTAACCGTGTTAATTTTTTCTTAAGTTTGGAATATATTTGAAATCCGCTTAAAAATAACTAGTACGATAAAACACTTCGTATCTTAACATCATAGTATTCAAAAGTTATGCTTTTTTCAACAGATTATGTGTGTTCCGCCAACCCTTGTCTCAATGAAGGAACCTGTACACCAAATAACAACTCACTGGGTTTTGAATGCAGCTGCCCTTCCGGGTATATTGGATTTAATTGTGGCCTTCAAAGAGGTGAAAGAGTTTTCTTAGTTGATAACTTTCTCTCCGCTGTCCTAGTTTGTATGATTCCATATATTCAGGGCAAGAGTTCAATCGGTCAATCAGTTGGTTACATTTCATGGAATTTATTATATTAATTCAATCCATTGGTCATTCCGATTGTTTTTCTGTAAGTCAGTCACTAATTCATCTAGTTGCCCGTTGGCTCGTTCCATTACTATCTCATTCACCTCACCAGTCTTTAGGTTGCTCAGTTGGTCGGTCGGTCGGTCGGTCGGTCGGTCGGTCGGTCAGCCGTCTGTCAGTCATTCAGACAGTCAGTCAAACACCAAGTCAGGCCAACAGTCAGTCTTTGAATCAGTAGCACATTAAGCCTCTCATTCGTTAAGAAAGATAAACAACCAACTTGTCAGTCGGTCGGTCATTGGCATGGTCATACTGGTTGCTCAAACATCAATCGACCTACCAACAAATTGATAAATCAATCAATCGATCTGTCAATCAATCCTTCACTAAATTTATTCACCAATCCTTTTATTCACAAGGTTCTTTTTCGAAAATTTTACAATAAGCGTTATAAATTGTCTTTCTTACACCAGGTTTACATAAAAATAGAAGGAATTATAACTTGATAATTTACGATTTACCTATTGAATTACAGAGTTGTCGAAGTATATGGTCTGCAATTAACTTAGTGACATATTTCAACAGGCAATCCGTGTTCAGATTCAGATAACCCCGAACCTTGCAAAAATGGCGGAAACTGTACGCAGCAGGATACTGCTTTGGGATACACATGCAAATGCACAACGGAGTATATTGGGTTTAACTGTGGCTTTCTAAAAGGTGATGCATATTCTAAAAACATATATCCTAAAGGAAATCTCAACTAATGGAACACCTCGTCGCTGAATTATTCAAAAATATATTTGTAGTAAATGAAGAACTTAGTGCGAGAAAAATCCAACTAGACATAGACTCCTTTCAAACTAGAATTCTGCGTGTGTTGCCATGTTGAATCGTATGATGAGTCGCAATTTCCACTATCATCGTTATGATCTCATTGTTTTGTTGATAATAGTGGCCACCTTATGACGCAATATGAGTCAAACTTTAGACATCCGGCAAAATTCCATGACGTGGATGTCGATATTTTTCTCTAAGAAAGGAAAGTTGTCTCAGAATCTCATTTACCAGTGGGGATCTCCTTATATATTTATGTCAGTCTGTTTTGAATCCAACTTGTGTTAAGGCAAGAACGGCAAAAATCTTCCATGCCAAATTTAACCAGTTGGTCCCGCCATTTCTTCGTCACTTACGCTGTGTTTTTACGTCTTCACAGACGATCCTTGTTTTCCTAACCCTTGTCGAAACGGTGGAAATTGCTCCAGAGACATTAGTCTGAAGGATTTTATTTGCAATTGCACCTTTGGATTTATTGGTAAAAGATGTGAGAGCAAGATAGGTTAGTTTGTCTGAGATTTACTTGTACCACTGTGGTGTTAATTATCTCTTGGCACCTTAATTGGCAATGACAATAGAACTGACAGAAATCGTGCCAATTTGGGCCCTAGTCAAACTCAAGATTAACAAAATCGGACGACCACGAAACGTCCGCTTATTAAACGATCAAAAATGTTAAAAAAAAAAAAAGCCAAACAAAGTTGCCATCGATTAAACTTTTCATTAAGCAAAACAGAGAACTCGGCGAAATGAATATTTCAATTTGAATCATATGCGTGCTTTTGAATTGAATGAGCGTGCAATCCGAATCTGATTTAAAATCAAAAGCATGATTTCACAGCAAAATTGCATGAAACCAAGATCAATTACCACGTTATTGCATCCATTCTGAAATAAGAATTCAATTCCACATACACAAGATTTTTTGGTTCCTACAAATAATTATTGATCCAATACTGATCTGGTTTATAAAAAAATTTTCTAAAGTTCTTATTAATTTTTACCTCTACAATTGCAAAGACGTGATCGGACAGTCCGAGAGGAACCAACTGTGATGTGCATGTAGCACCTTTCATGGTTGATTAAAGTAAACCCTAAAATCGGTATGCACATCCTTCACAGTGTTCTCTTCTCGTTTCCTACGGCACTGAAAGGAGAAATTGTTTTTAGAAAGAAGAATTGTTTGCTTTATTCTTATTGCTTGCATGTGTGATCCAGTGATAAGACTCTAGGGCGAAATTATATGTTCGTCACTCTTGGTTGTTAAGGGTTAAGCAAAGTCATTTAGCAAACATAATTCCACAATTGGTTAAACTCTTATGAATTGGAAGATGCAAGGATGGAAGGAAAAATATCGTCACTTTGCCTTTAACATCATACGTTGTATTTATGTAGTTCATGGTAATTGGAGTCTGTGGACGCCATGGCCGAACTGTAACAAGCCGTGTAATAACGGAACACGAAAAAGGAGGCGTGCTTGTGATAACCCCAGGCCAGCTTTTGGTGGGAAAAACTGCACAGGGTTAACCTATGAGTCCGAGCACTGTAACCAAGAAAAGTGTCCAGGTGGAAGAATTCTCAATCTCTTCTTTTTATTAGCATGTTAAGTGTTGCACCTTGAAGCTCAAAGGTCAAACGAGGTGACAAAAAAGAAATGGAGGTCACTTTTCATCCTAGATAAGAGTCCTTTTTCAGTCAAAGTTTCACTCGAGAAGTGACATGTAAGGTTCAGCTGTATTGCTTTCGGTGCTGAGTGTTTCTGGCAATCAATCTGGTTTGAACAGGCGGCCCCTACAGCATCAGATATCCATTAACTGTGAAGAACAAAAAAAAAGAGCTTCTGCTCACTTCTCTTCTCTTTTCAGCGGAGAATGTAAAATACCAGGTTAAACTAAGAGATGAAACATGGGAAAATTATCTTGCGGAGCTAGGAAGTACAAAATACGTGGAACTTGCGAATCGAACTAAAAAAGCTGTAAATATATCACTTTTATTATTTCTTTTCGTAATTTTTTGATTTTTCAAATAAGTTGAATTTAATTTCGTTAGCTTTTGATTATATATGGCTCGGTAAAAGTGTCTATATTATTTTCTCTTTTAGGTCGAGGACTTTTACCACAAGAGGAATGAAAATGTTAAAGTTGATGAGCTCAAGTTCAAGTAAACCCTTTAGATCAATAGCCTATTTTTACCTCTCACAGCCGTGCAATTCTTCTCACAATGAATTTAAATACACGTTGTTTAGGGTCATCAGAATCCGTTTTTTAAAAAGGTTTGGCTTTGCATATCGTAATCGAATCTATCATTTGTTATAGGAAAGGAAGTGTAATTTGTAGTTTTAACGTCACCTACGAGAGCATAGACTCGCTACAGATCGTCTCTTTCCTGGAGGAAATAGCAGGAGGATTACTGGGGGACATTCCAGTTGAGTTAGACAAGATCGAAACCAGTAACGGTAAGCATAGCAAAGTTTATCAGCCAGAGTGCTTAGGAATTATTTGTGTCTGTGTAATGAATGACGCATGCTTAGATTAAGCGCGCATTTACCAGGGCATCAGCTATCGTTTCAGTGATAACGTCGGCGATCTATTACTGAAAAGATCTATGGCAACATGGAATCTTCTTGTTTAATATAAGGAGGAAGCTAAAAGTTGTTAAGAGGGATGTCACGTTTGCGTCTTTCCTTTTCATAAATCATAAGAGGCAATCGAAATGTATGTTAACTTCTGCTGATCACATAATTGTTGTTGTTGTTTTTTTGGTTTTTTGTTTTATCTCCCAGTACCCAAACGAGCTCCTGTGGTTTTGGAAACCAACAGCACAAAATCGACTAGTATTGTCATAAAGTGGAGGCAAAATCACTCCAACCCAACTCTGGGTAACATGATCGTCTACAAAGAAGCTAACGAAAAGTTCAAGACTAACACCATGAAGTCAGTTCCACTCGATGCATCTGAAGCGATCCTGGAGGATTTGAAAAAGTTCACAAATTATACCATCCGTGTGTTTGCCTTTTCGAGTAAAGGCATGCCAAGTGACGCTGTCAATGTAAGAACTCAAGAAGATGGTAAGTTCAGGAAGATAAGACTATGAAGAACTTTAACATTTCTTTCTGGCCTCTTTACGTTATCAAGCATGTATTGTGTCCTAGTGCCAAGTGAGCCACCCCCTGACATTGTTGTCAAATCAACAAGTTCAAGTACAATTCATGTGTCCTGGGGGCCAATCAGCCAAGCTTTCGTACACGGGATACTTATGGGATACGAAGTTAGTTACGCAAAGGATGAAGAGTCATCGGCATGGGACAACAAGACACTTGATGCCAACGAACATGAAACAGTTTTAAGTGACCTGGAATATTTCACTCCGTACAAAGTTGTGATCTGCGCGAGAACATCTCAAGGATGTGGAAAAAATGTCTCTCGCAATGCTACCACATTTGGTGATGGTGAGTTGAAGATTTTTTGGTAGAAAATGATCTAACTACACATCTATTCTCAATCTCTTGAGACTTTCAATCTCTCTTTAAAACTTTCGGTAGCCGGCGGAAACCTTTCGACCAAATTGGGGTTTATTTAGGTTACTTAAAGAAAAGAAGGTCACGGGGCCCACAAAAAACTGTATTTATCTTATGGCCGACATACAGTCGGTGTGCGATGATCATTTACATTGCTAAGAAAATCGTCCGTCTATGTATGTATCTTTCCATGCACTCTCGTGAGAGAAAACTCCCCAAGGGGGCTTTTCACTCATTTAATCGCTTGCTAATCATCGTTTTTCTATGGGTAGAAATTTTCAATTATAGTACCAACATGTTTTGCTTTTGCCTTTACTCTAGTACCTAGTAAGCCTCCACAAAACGTGACAGCTGAGAGATTAAAGGCTGCAGACTCCATCAACGTCACCTGGAATGAAGTGCCGTTTGGTCACGTGAATGGTCTGTTGATGGGATATTCCATAAAGTACCGAAGGGTGAAGACAGCCGAGAAAAATGTAGTTCACTTGGAGGAGACGGCCATAGCAAAATCAACTGATTTCTGGATAGTACTCAATGTTCAAACCTACTCGGTTTATAAAATCGAAGTGGCGGCTTTTACTCAAAAGGGCCTGGGGCCTTATAGTGAATATATCTATGGTGGTAGGTATAAGTATAAATAATTTGGAATAGCTTAACGCTGTAATCACTGAGTTTAATGACAATGTACAAAGTGTCCACCATAGAGAGTTTCAAAGCTGAGCGAATGCTTGAATAGCTAGCCTCTCTGAATTACAGATGTTTGGACTTATCCCCTCCTTAACATGTCATGTCAATATTGAGAGATCCATCATTCTTAAACACAGGGTGGGGTTGGGGGGAGGGAGATTTTGGAGGATCGCATGATTTTCTGGGGGAATGGTTAGAGTGGACTATAGAACATTGACTACTAATGAATACTACTGAGCCTTATGGGGGATCAGGTCAATGTTATTATGATAGAAGTAAAGTCTTACGGACCCCACTTCCCTGGCGATGAATAATTATCGGTCCCTAACAATTTGGTGAATATCTCTCATCCATATTTTTCGTTTACTTTAAAGAAACCTGTCGCTGTCCAAAGACTCTTTACACGAATTATTGGTCAACCCCGCCGTATCTAAAAGCGAATCTAAAAGGAAACACTCTGGATGGCATTTTTAGTCACATTGTCACAGATATGATTTATTCAGCTTGTGGAGAGTGTCCTGCATACGGTTTCACCGAAATCAACTTGACTTCAAACGGAAATGGACAGCGATCCGGCAAGGAAAGCCTTGTAGACGTTCTTGGTGACATCGATGAAGTTCCACAAATAAGTTTTCCAATGTACGGCAACAGATACGTAACAAGATTTGGGGGCGTTCACCCTTATGTCAACCTTGTGGAGTCCCCTGGGTTGGCTTTTGTCGCCGCCAAGAGGACTCCAGGAGCAGCTGCAAGAAACATTGTAAGCGCTGTGTTTTCGTGCTTTCCTCTGGTACTACTGTCTGCATTTATGGCCTTTCTTTCCGGGTTCATTATATGGCTTTTGGTGAGTATATTTTATTTCGCTGTTATTCATTCAAAAAACGAAAGCTTTTTAGGAGTAGAGTTTTGGACTCAACTTCACCACCTTCAAGAGATAATGCAATAATGGTAATAATGATGTGAATATTCTCATGACCTGTTTTCTGGAAAAAGTATGGATACTATAGGGAGAAATTGCATGTCAATCACCTTTAGGAGTTCAAGGGTTAACTGAGTCTGTGAACCGCCCATAAGGAAGTATATCGCTTTCGTGGATTGCACCTCAATAGTGCTGTGTACCTTATAACCTAAGTAGACTTCCAATTTTTGTTCGTTTTGTTTTGTTTTGTTAATTGAAGTTAAATCATTGGGAATGTTTCTCTCGTCATCGTTCCCTATCTCATTATTCAGGATATGAAGAACAACCCAGATCAGTTTCCAGCCTGTTTTAGCAAAGGTATCGGCGAAGGATTCTGGTGGTCGTTCGTCTCCATGACTACCGTTGGGTAAGCAAACCCTTAACATTTGTTATTTCTGCCGAATCTCTTATCGGTGTTTACTTCTTAGCAGCCATTTTTCGTTATCGTGAACCCAAGCCCCTCCTCTCCTCTCTGTATGTTCACTTGACTGTCTGTCTGTTTTTGTTTTCAGTTATGGAGACCGTTTCCCCTCTTCTGTTCCTGCCCGTATTTTTGGTATCGCATGGACCCTCACTGGAATCTTTATTATCTCAATTCTTATTAGTGCGATTGCATCGGCGCTGACGATTGTCAACGTTCCATACCCAATCAAATTGTACGGTGCAAAGGTGCGTTTCGATTGTAAATACATAATCAGTTTTCTTATACACGCGGCACAGCAGGCTACATGGCATTACTTCATCTTACTTTACTAACTAATTGAAATCTCACGCTGCTTGTCTCTAGTTTTATCTAAAAAACAAAGGAGTGGATTCCATTTCCTTCAGGGACTGTAAATTACGTATGCCGTATATCAGAATCTAATGGGAACTGGAAACTGGTACATGAACTAGATGAGAAAATGTAGCGATCGCATTACTGATGGTCTTGCCACGGAAATAGTTACAGACATAGTTACAGCATTGTTACGGAAATAATAACTCTTCATTGTTACTGGAAATGACTGTTTTACAGACTTAGCGTAATCGAGCATGCCCTTTTAAAACGTTCAGTAAATATCAGTTCTGATAGTAATTCTTTGAATTTAACTTAGATTGGAGCAATTCAAAACTCCACGGAACATCGAATTGGCACCCTAAAGAATGCAATAGTAAATGAAGGTAAAACATGAATCCCTAATCCCTACTGGTCATTAGGATATTTTGTGAGTATATCTGGTGGGTTGAAAAAATGGGGGGGCTCCGAAGCCTGCTTGCGAGAACGCGAGTTGCACGCGCGCTTAAAAGCTAACATGTACGAGAGAGATGCCGAAATAAACAGAAGTAACCTAGTCACGAGTCGCTATAGTTTTGCATGTGATTGGCCGCGAGAATGGAGTGTGCTATATTAAATGACCAATTACGAAACAGAGTAGGACAAAATTTAGTAATCCGTAATCCCTTTCGACTCTTATTTAGGAGTTGAAATAACCTGTTAATAGTCCTTCAGATTAGAATTTTAAAATGTGCAAGGCAAAAAATTTTTTTCTAATTGTTTTTATCCACAGAAAAGAAATATAAAAATCTTGAAGAAATTCGTGCAGCGCTCGAGGATGGAGAAATTGAGGGTGCCCTTATAGACACGTACGTTGCTGCAGATCACAAGAGCGAACTTTTCAGTGACAGAATCTATGTGAAGGAGATTTTGGACCAGCCACTTGGCTATGGAGTTGTTCTTTCAGGAGCAGCAGTGAATGTGGAGCAGAGATGTCGGGACTTCATCAACCTGCACATGAGTAATATATTCCACATGATAACCATCTCGACAAAGACACTTGATGTAAGTGAAATTCATAGTTGTTATTTTAATATTTGATATTAAAGTTCAATAACGCGCGCTTTCACTAGCTGAAAGAGAATACTGTATGAGAGCATCGAGCATTGAGCTGAGCTAAAGTTGTCGCGCCATCTGCTAAGCTGTACTATGTCGAACCCTTTCCTGGACTTCTCTCAAACCTTTTTTTCGTTAACTGAAAGTGAAATTTCGGAATAAGTGAGCCGACAAGTAGCGACAGAAGACCCAACAAAGGTTTGCAAACATGCTAGGTGCCGTAATTTGCGCTATTACAACGTGAGCAGAGACGAAAATCCTCAATGAGAAAGTGAAATGGACAGTCCGAGTTTTGAAGGTTTTTACCCTCCCTACACTTTCTTCGTGCTGTGGCCGCTTCCTGCGTGCTTTTACAACTGCACAGAGCACAATCAAGGCTTCCCTGTTTGTTAAGTAAAGGCTTAGTTAATGCAACCAATAGTGACTCTTTAAAATGGAGTTGTATTTCCTAGGTGGACTCATTATCAGTGATAAAACCAGGGAGAAGTACGTGGTCCGGACCACAACCCTACCCCCATCAGACCGATGAATGTTTGCAAACTTCTTCCATCACCAGGGTCTTATATTAATGCTCAACCTAAGATATTTTAAATCTAAGGGACAGTCATAATTTCCCGTCAGAGTGGGAAGTGGGAATAGTATTATTTGGATGTGTCACAATAACATTTGCCTGATCCTACCCAAAGGCTCTGTAGTATTCTAGTTATCCCCTACATTGCCGGTCAATTTTCCATAACCCCACTACCCTCCCCTATAGGTTATAAAATCGCTTCTCCTCCCTATCTCCTTTCTGTTCTG
The DNA here is from genome assembly GCF_036669915.1 of Pocillopora verrucosa. NCBI lineage: Eukaryota > Metazoa > Cnidaria > Anthozoa > Scleractinia > Pocilloporidae > Pocillopora > Pocillopora verrucosa. The sequence continues at coordinate 648,556 of NC_089322.1, read as the reverse complement.
TTAGCGACGACTGATCCCCTCCCTTCCCCCCTGAAAACCGTGCGATCCCCCCAAAACTTCAAGCTCCTTGCAGGTGATCAATAATGGCTGGTCACATATTATACCTGGCCCGTATAATTTTTTTCTTTGACTGTATTTTTTAATTGATTAAAAATACTTTCGTGGTTGTTGTTGTTGCTGTTGTTGTTACTGTCGAGTTTTCATTTCTGTGCTTATTTCTTGTGGTCTCTCGCAGCCTGCTCCTCCAGATGAAAATGTGGAATCAAGTACAGACTTGTTCGACGGTTCCTCCGTTATGTTCCGCATGGCCTTAGCTTCCTTGTCTGGAATGCTTGGATTAGCAATCATTGCTGGGATAACTTACCACTATCTGATTTTCGTTCCACGCCAAAAGAGAGGTAAGACGTCTTATCTCTTATCTTGAGTGAATATTTTTCAGGAATAAGTACAGGTAAAATCGAAAATTCTATGTATTTCTAAGCATTCCTGTACCCAGATATTTCATGGCCAATCAGCTGTTACACCGTAGGATCTTGGTACGAGATTAATTACAGGCAATCATAGCGCTTTGAAGTTTGGCTACTAAGGAATTGGAATTCTTACCTATTAACCCAACAACTCCTAAAAGTGATTAACATGCATCTTGTACCTATAAGGAAAGAGAGAAGCAATTCAGGATAATAACACAATTGAATTACGTGACAGAGTCACTGGTCACGGTGTATTTTAGAATGCGCCGTTATCGCCGGTTACACCGAATAGAATCCTGGGGTTCGGTTCTGAATTGTTCATAGAGGTTTGAATAGCGTAAGCTGTCAGAACTCAAATATAAAATAACATAAGCCAAATTTTTAAAATGAGTTTGCATTATAATATTGACCTAAAGCTAATCAAATTATGATATTCGATACGTTTTGTTGACGTCTTTCGTCACGAGATAGTAAAATTTGCCAAATTTTGGCCTTTTAAAAATTTTAAAGTATTAATCCGTGTGGTCTAAAGCTCTCTCCTACTATATTTCCAACTTAAATGGTTAAAATCAAAGATTTATCGAGCTACTTATATAAAACGGTCGGAGGTTGCTCAATGAACTCATTTGCATAATCGGCTGTCAACCTAGCGAAATCGGTAAAACTTTAAAGTCACCACGGCGAGGAAAATTGATAAGTGCAGGATGTTTTTATATTTTTCTGCAGCCAAACGTCTTGTTTGAAGAAATAAAGCGGAGTGTTCAATGGTCTGGTCTGGAATTGAGCAATATCAACCAAGAAAGAAACAGTCGTTTTGACCAATTTGAGAAAGCTGTCTAACGAGTGTTTTTAAATAAATTATGACGAACCTCTGAATAAACGAATATCAAAATTGAAATACTTTTTATACACCTTACATATCACATAGTCTTAGAATACAAAAGATTTTTTGCTGCATGCGATGTGATACGAGAACCGGGCTTTTCAACTTTTGAAGTTTTCGATGTCGTAAGAGGTCAAAAAAGGCCTTTGGAAGTTTTTATTATTTAGAGCTCTAAAAATTTTATTGTAATGTATTTCCAGAAACTAATGTGGTTTTATTTACTTGCTACCAAAGATAGTCTATTGGGCAAAGTTTGAGAGAAAACTTTTTTCCGATGCGAAATGCCCTGGACCGCACTTAAAGAGATCGCTACTTAACAATCAGATCTTGGGAGTTTAGTGGTCAAATAATTGAATGTTACAATTGCATTTCTTTATTTTACTGACTATGGTTCCTTTGCAGCAATAGTGTTGACAGGAAGACATTACATTCGCCCCCACTTTTGGCGAGTTTTTGGGGATGGGGTTGGGCAGGCTTTAATAGTTACGGGCACTGCGCTTTTTTTATTCTTTATCGTAAATTATTGTAAGCTCCAATCCAACCAGTAATTTTGGACTCATTGATAATCGCCAGTAAATATTCTCAACCTATATGTTTTTTCTTTTTCAGTTGACAGACTAAAAGCATCTTCATCCCAACTCGCTCAGAAAAAAGCCCTAGTTGCAGAAATGAGAGATTTTGTACGCATTTTTCACTCACAGATGTCCACTCGAATATCTTCAGAGATGGATAAGTGTAAACAAGTATTAAGAGACATAAGAGAGGAAAGAAACATTTCTAAGCAAGGCGGTGCACTTTTATTAAACAATGTTAAAACTAATCCAATCTACTCAGATGCGTCTGAGGGATGTGATTCCATTGTGGCACAGCGACCTTTGGTATTCAAATCAGCGAAGAGTATTGAAGAGCTTAACAAACATAACACTTTTGTAAACACTGCTGCCCTAAATTCTTCCGGAGAAAACTTGAGCCTTGAGAGTGACTCTGATAACTGTACGAAATGAAGTAACTTTGTGTTAGGTTACACGAAGACCTCAATAATATAATGACGACAAAGTTCAGATCAGTTGATGGATGAGATGGTGCTCATGTTGCTATGGTAATTTTACAGGGTTTAGGAGATGTTTATAGCGGTGGTCTTTGACAGATAGGCATTCTATGTTATTTCGATCTTTCACCGTGACGCGACAAGCATTAATAGTATAGATTTATTGAAGCTGTTTAAGTAACTCCAAGAGCATTTGCCTTGAAATAAACGAGACTTATTTCTATTTCTAATCATAATAATTAGGCATTGTATTTATTAGTGATCTTTTGCCGTAAGACGAGAACGATCAACAGTAAAGATTTATTGTAGCTCCATGAATAGCTCCTTGAGCATTTGCTCTGAAATAAGCAAGACTTTCTATTTGTAATCATTAGGCATTGTCTTATGAGTGATCCTTAGCCGTAAGACGACAACGATTAAAAGTAAAGATTAATTGTAGTTCTATGAATAGCTCATTAAGCATTTGCTTTGAAACAAACGAGACATTTCTATTTGTAATCACAATAACTGGGCATTGTATTTGTTAGTGATCTTTTGCCGTAAGACGACAACGATTAATAGCAAACATTTTTTGTAGCTCTATGAATAGCTCCATAAGCATTTGCTTTGAAATAACAAAGACTTATTTCAATTTGTAATCAGAATAATTAAGCATTGTATTTATGAGCGATCTTTTGTCGTAAGACGACAACGATTAAAAGATTAATTGTAGCTTTATAAGTAAAGCTCCTTAAGCATTTGCTTTGAAATAAAGAAGAGCTACATATTACTGGCTTCCATATTTCTGTTTTTAATTATGATAATTTGGCATTCTATTTAATATAGTTTTCTGTGCTGCACAAAAAAATCAGGTTAATTGAAACTGTTTCTGTGGCTCCTCGAGCATTGTGATATTTGACAATATGCAAGGCAATAAATGACGAAAAATACGCTTATCAATATAAGATTTGTAAGTGTTGTCAAATTAAGGACACATAACTGTTAATCATTTTCATAACATTGCGCGCGCAAGTCCTCCATATTTTATCAGGGGTTATCATGTTAAAAATCCTTATTTTTTTTTCGAGTGGGCACGGTAACCAATCTTGCAATCTGATTGGTTCTTTACCTGGTCGGTATTTTCCTATCTCTGCTTAATAACGCTTTCGTGAGTAGAATTATTATTCCAACTGTCGTTGCCATTTTTCATATTTATATCTCGTTTTCCCGGCTGGGCAGTATTTTTAAGCAAACACGTCGGTCACTACCTCAAGCCGATGAATAACTTATGAATCCTCTCTTTTCTCTCACTCAAATCAGTTTGGTTGACAGAAAAATATTGGTTTCAGAATGAATTTGTATAAACAATAGTGTCATTACGTTGGTTGACAAGCGGCCTAAAACCCGTCTGCAATTAATTTTAATCGTTCACAAAGAGTACCTAGAAAAGTAAAACGAGAGGTATTTGCTTACAATTAAACTGAACGATGCAACTTTCGTTGTTGTTCGCAGTGAAAGAGCAAGCGAAGTTTTCATTTAAGTTCTACATCAAATATACGCTCTCGGTGAGTCTTTTCGAGCCCGTTAAATCGTAAATTGCACAACAGAAGCTGAAGGAATTTTTTGAGAAAAGGCCGCATTAAATGCCCTTGTGTTTTTCACCATACGGACCTGCCAGCCGGCAAATAACATATATTTAAACCACAGGGAAGTGTATCCATCACATGACGTGTGCAATTTCACCTCGATTGAAAGTTTCCGTCAAGTTAGAACAAGATTACCTGGTGAAACCGACAAAATTGCAGTAAGCCCTTTTTCGTCCTTTTTTTGTTTTGTTTTGTTTTTTGTTTTTGTTTTGTTTTGTTTTTTTTTTTAGCACAGCTTGTGTCTGCACGCTACGTTATAGAAGAATTGGTTCATCCTTAAGCTGTGCGTATATCCTTCGTGTTATGAATGCACTTGGCAACTTTAAAGAGCACTCAAGAGCTCTCAGCTGCGTCTCAAAACTTCCCGCGTGCATCCATAACTCGACATACGCGCACTAAGCATGGAAAAATTTGTAAATCTCATATTTTTAATATTTTTTTTAATCCAGTTCAGAGACTATGCTATCGTTGTGGTTTTAGTCGTGCTCAACAGAATATGAAAACAAAGGAATGTAGATGGCCAAGGAAGTTCTTCCATCAACCTCATCTTGTAAGAATCTTCTTATTAGACAACTATGACATAACCTTAACGAAATGCGAAACCCGCACTCGCTTAGCATGCAGTTTGCGGCACTGGTTCAGAAGGAAGTAAATCAGTTATACTCTAAAGATTCCCAGATAGTGCTTAATGCAAAGCAATTACTATAAACAATGAGATGAAGTTATCTATTCCTTAGGTCTTCTCACCATAACTGCTGGTAATGTTGAGCAATTCTGCTGGAAAATTACACAGAGTTCCTGTGGTGATTTGTTCTTGCAAAATGACAATTTGAAGCGAGTCGATTGCTGGGTAGGTGATGTTAAAATTTGCAATAATGCTTCCTTGTCTAAAAAAAAAAATGGAGAAAACTGCAAGTATCGAAGGCAAAGAATACAGTGTAGGAATAACTGGCTTCAGATTTACATCGGCGATTTATACTACCGATCTCCATATAAGTGAATCATCTAACACTAATATGAATGAGCTTTGGCGCGTTGACCTCAAAAGGATCGAAAAGGAATTAAGAAACGCATAAGGCGCAAGAGAATTCAAGGTATCAAATGACTGTGTAAGTGCTGGCCTCAAACACAGGCAAATGCTAGCCACCAAATCGCGATTGAATTTACTTCTACTTGTGATTGTTTAAGAGGTTGACGTTAGTTTTCCTGGACAAGCATACAACGCAACAGAGTGGACTAAATTGAACTCCCGGATCACTGCTCTCGAAACTGTAACGCGAGTATCATCTGTAATAAAACGAAGGAGATGTTGAGATGCATGAATGCGTCTTTGTTCGAAGAGTAGATAAGACCATTGGTTTAGAGATGAATCCAACAAACCAGCAAACGAACAAAGCTGCTGGTGATAGCCTCGCCCATCACATAAGCATTCTCAAGGGGCAGATTTAACCTCCACATCTAGTTTCATTTTCTCAAAACAAAAGATCTTATCCAAATTTTTAATTAGTCTTCATACAAATAAAACTAGGAAGAAATACCTCAAACTCAAAAGCTTGAATGTTATGGCTTCGCCTTTTTCCAAATAAAACGCCATGACCTGAATTGAACGAAGTAAAAATTTAGGGATGATAACCGCTTTTGAAGACTTTATGAAATAATTGTTATGCTTGAGCTTAAGCTACAGTTAACAAGTAGTATACTCCTTTACTCCACACGGAACTATTTGTCACGATTTCCAAGGTTATTTAAATTAGGTTATGGATGAAACCTTAGACTGAGTGAGACCGTTCAATGAAAACTAATGGACAGTAGATCAAACAGGTGGATCAAACTTTTAGATCAATATGCATGAACTCATTTTAACCTGTAAACCTTAGAATAACACTTTATGACAGCTTGTACTATACTAAATAAAGCTCAAGAATTGTAGAACCCAAGGTAGATTCAATTTCATCCTTGAATCTCTTGTACAGCTCACTTTCAGGGTTCGCGAGCTCATCACTCCAGGTTTCAGCCTTAAATCGCACTTCGAAGTTTACCTCTTCAGCTGAAGACGATAAATAAATAAACGATTAATTAATTATTGATTACTGACTATTAACCTTATATTACTCACTAATTAACTTACCTGGACAGGTGTCCATATTACAAAACTGCATCTCAGCTGCTTGACCAATACAGTATCTTCCACCAAAAGCTGGTTTAGGGTTGTGGCACTCCAGTTGCCATGAACTAGATTAATTAAACCATGGAATCACCAAGTATGAGAATGAGTTTTGGTGTGAGAGGCGAGAAATTATATAGAAAATAACCCCTAAATGGGAACAGAAAATGCAATGAAATAGCAGGAAATTAGGTGCTTTGACTTGAAAAATACGGTGTTACACCACCACAACAACACCTGTTGACACAAGAGCATTCCGGGAAAACAGCCTTAGTTTACGAGATCGAAGAAAAAATAAATTGTATCATTTCTCAATATATCTCAAGACCATGGAACCTACCTGTCGAAGGTACCTTTTACGCAGATACACTGACACATACCTACAGCCAGGGGAGCTGTTAAAGATTTAGAAAAACAATTGACATAACGACACGTTGCAAAAAGAGAAATCACAATAGCGTCATTGTACGAACTCAAGGGACTTCACACGCTGAAAAAAGATCAACCCCGCTTAAGTCTAAGTCTAAGGGCTGAAATAACCGTAACGATATTTATGAGAATGCAAGCTCCAGAATAGGAAATCCAAGTGAAATGTCAAATGACGGAATTAAAGGGTTTAAACGGGGACCAGGCGACTATGCCCCTACACCCCGGCTATGCATCTAAGCTATTTCCCGTGGTTGACAATTTAATGCAGGTTCAATTGTAGACAAAATGCCAAAGAGGACAACTAAGTATTAGTAGATAAAGAACGCGGACTAGAAGAAGAAACATTTCAAACGGACCAGATAAAAGACATCAATTAAATAATCATCATTGAAAAACGCAAGAGTAAACAAAGGTAATATTTAAGTTTCCTTTTTCCTTTGTTAACTTCTTGTTTTTTTCTTTAACCAAAGGGAAATAATTGATCTGCGTGTAGTCTGCGTGTTTTTCTATATACATAAACGTGGAAAATAAAAAAATGTTTTGTTTTGCTAGACAGGTCCCCTCGTCCAAAATTGGACATGCCCTTTTTTTTAATAAGTAAGGGGAGGTGTCAAAAAATTGAAAATCTGACACGACAAGGATAATTTTTAGCTTCATGTCATTCACTGTCGACTGTTCATTTCTTTTCCGGCTTTGTTATTGTGGACGTCATAGCAAACAATTCAATTGATATCATCAATATCAAACACATTGATCTTTGCGATGCAAGCTTACGCGGCCGGTTATTTTGAGATTGAAATCTAAGCAAACTCACTTGGAAGAGTAACCTTTCAGCAAAAAAGCACTATTTGAAATACGTGTTGATTAGTAAAGCCGTGAGAAAACTTTTTTCAAAATTATAGGTCTCAACTTACTTATAACTGAATCACAGATAAAAATTATATCAACTTTGAGGACCTCTGTTCAGCGCTGGAGGACAAAAAAGTTGAAGGTGTTCTTTTACACACTTACATTGTAGCGGAGCACAAAGACGATCTGTTCAACGACAAAATCTTTTTCAAAGAGATTCTGGACAGACCATTTGGTCATGGAGTTTTTCTATCAGGAGCGGCAAGGAATATGGAACAGAGATGTCGAAATTAAATCAGCATGCAAAGAAGCAAAGTATTCCATATCATCTAGAACACAACAGAGACGCTTCATTAAAAAAGCGCCTTTGTTTTAGCACATGGGGTATTGCAATGGCTTTGGAGGTATTTTTTGGGGGGTTATAAGAGAAAATTTGGTTTCATTGACGCAAAAAATAAAGCAAAGCAATCACAACGTCCAATTAGAGAAAAGTAGGATATCGAAAGAGTCAGTAAGAACGCACAGTAAAAACAATCAAACTGTCTGAAGGGCAGGAAAACGCGAGTGACCAATTCATAAAGCCGATTCTATCAGTACTTTACCACGTCTCAACTTCTTGGCTTGCCTGTCTCCTTCTTGCAGCCGCCAATCTTTAGTGAAGTTAGCCAGTCCTTCCTTTCAAACATGCGGAAGCTATCTGGGTTTCTTATCATTCTCATGTATGCTGCCACTTTTCCGGGATCTGCCTTCATGCCAGTTCTCTCTGCCAGATCAGATTTCGTAGAAAGATACAGCTTAACTTCACAATTGAAACGTACGGCTTCACTTCTTGGCTTACGCAGTGCCCAATCAAGCTGCAGGTCACTGCGAGAACTACTTGCTGCGTACTCGTGCTGTTGTTCGCTAGTAGATTCTAAGTGAGCTCTGTCAATATCCTCTTTGTCAACACTGAGGAATTTCTCCACCCAGTCTCTTTTAAGTCTATCATAAGCTGTATCAAAATTTCAGCGAATGTGGCAGTGCTCGCCAATATCAAGGTGACTCTCTAGTTCACTGCATTTTTTAAAGACCATGTTGCAGCCTGGCTCAGAACCAGCGAAAAGGCCATTCGATTTTACACCATCACTATTTGTTGTTGTCTTATAGAGCCGAGCTGCCTTGAGCAGGAAGAAGTTCTCATTTACAACAAGTCCTGTAGGACCCTGAGGCTTAACGATGAAATCTTGGTAAGGAATCAGCCTACCCTGCCCAATAGCATAAGCTCTCCATATTCGTATTCCTCCCCCCTCAAACTTGAATTTGTGAAAGAAATTAAAAACAATCAAACGAACAAAGAAAGAGACCGTCTCTAAAACACACCTTTAGGGTAGCACATGTTGTCCATGTTCCGCAGGGTACAGTCAATCCTTTTCTTTGGGAAACGTATTTGCTCTGTATCTTTCTGCAGTCTGTGCAGAATATTACTAATTCACACATTAACGATTTCTGTCAAATCGACCCTGGATTTGTAATTTTTAGACAGGAAAAATAGACAATAAAAATGTTAAAACTGGGATGGGGCACTAGGATCGGAACAAATTAAGGCTGGGAGAGAAAGATCCATACCCAACCATATCCATCTACTTTTCCCACCTATCCCCACCTCCCCCTTTTTTCGGGGGCCTCTCAATAACAACCCAGTTTCCCCTCTTGGAACGATTCAGCAACAGTGGAAACCTCTGTTTCTTTTCTTGCTTTATACTAACTCCCAATATAAGCCAAAGTAACATGTGTTCTGGACTCACTCGCCTGTAAAATGTCCTGACGAATACAAAGTGATGAGATTGACAACAGTACGTAATGAGAGTGAAACCCAGAGGAACCTACGTTTTAATTTGTCCGTAACGGCTTAAACCAAGCCTTACCAGGAGCGTTTCTCTTCTCGGATTACCAGATTAGTAAAAACGGCTTCAAAATTAATTAATTTATGCCTACGCGAACCAACAGGCACAGTGTCTCCCATGATATTTTTTTATCTCTCTTTCTGTATTGAAATTAACATCATGTGTTCCAAAAATCGCCGAGTTTTTTTCCTTCGTGTCTTAGATTTATATAGAAATTTGTAACGGGGTTGAGCCACGGTCAAAAAGGGATGGGGGGGGGGGGGAAGTTTGTCTGCTTCAAAGTATCGTTTACGATCAAATGGAAGAAACATCGTCAAAGGGATTAACGGAAGCTACATTCAAAGAACATGGGATTATCTCTCTTGCAGTATTGAAATTAATATCATGTGTTCCAAAAATCGCCGATTTTTTTCCCTCGTGTCTTAGATATTAGCGAACTTTCGGTGCTTGCCAGTACTTTCCTAGCCCATGACGATGAGCTGGACAAACTGTCATTTTTTCTATCTGTTCCTCAGTGATCTCCAACAAACCAGCCCTTGCTAATATCAGGTTCTCTCAGATAAACTTTCCCTTAAAAGGTGGTGTTTAATTAGATGCGCATGAATATCAGAATTACACCAATCAAAGAAAAGTATTAAATCTGTATCTCCTCGACTACTTTCACATTTGCCTCCCGTAATGCTTGAAAACGATCACAACGCGGCCATTCTTCAAAGCAAATAATGCGAATCTTCTCCATGAGAATTTTGATTATCCCCGTCGCAATGTAAATATTTCCGACTTGTTGAGTATAAAATTTGCATATTACATCATTTGAAATTAGCTCAATTGACATAAAAGCAAACAAACAGACAACAAAAAAATCAAAAAAAGAAAAAAGAAAAAAAAATGTATGTATTCATTATAGTAACACTTTCGGTGCATAGTAAGAAAACAGTTTCCAGCATATTTTGGGTGCAGTTGGCTTCAGTGGCATGCTACACCCCTTTTATAATTGTGTCGATATTGAGACATACAGTACTTAGTGGACCAGCAGTTCATGCTCTGTGGCTCTTCACGAAAACTTTAGTTTATCTGAACTCATCTCTGAATCCCTTTCTTTACTGTTGGAAAATCACAGAAGTGAGAAAGGCAGTAAAGGACACAACCAGGGCGTTTTATTATTGTTTGTGATTCAAGGTCGCCTTTATTTATGTGGAAAAACTTCCGTGTTCATATTAATCAATAAGGAATCATTGAATACTGACAAGTAATTACGCTTACAGAGTCGAAATTAAACAAAAACTAAATTCGAACGGCACACTCCAACGAGACACAAGGGAATTTAATGCGGCCTTTTCTCAAAAAATTCCTTCAATTTCTGTTGAGCAATTTACGGTACAAATGTCCAAATTGAACGGAATTGGAACGACTCACGTGCGGCCCCTTTAGTCCTCTTGCTGGCGGCGCTTTTAAACAAGGAAGGTTGTTATTTTCTTTTCCTTTTCGGCCGCCTCAGTTATTGCTGACTTCTCTATTTATACAGTCGCAGTGAACCACTGCTTTCTTTTGCATTTTTGGCCTCTTTCAGCTGATTTCCCCCCCACAATCAGGAGGAAAAACCTCAAGATGAATATGTCTAACCTTTATTTTAAAATGCGTCATGCTTGAATATCAAATAAGACCACATTAAACATCTCACAAATTGAAGACGCCACATAAATGGCTGATTGGTAATTAAATGGCTTATATTTTGGTATTATTAAATTGGAGAATAATAAAAAACGAGATTTAGCTAAACTTTAAGTTCTCTTGAACATTTACTTTATGAAGAAAACACCAGCGGTCGTCTCAGCCCTTATCAATGTTCAACAAATTTTTTTTTCCACAAACAGTTCACATCTGCATCCAAAAACAAAGCGTAAAATGTGTAATGATGTTATGCGTATAAATCCTTCACACGAGCTCAAGAATATACTGTAGGCCATTTTGGCAATAGTCTTGGTTTTAAGGGCGTGATGAATGACTCAATAGCTTAGTCATTAAAACCGGCTACGCTCTCACAGAAAGGCACAATCTGTCTCCTCCTGACGGTTTTTAAGAAGTATTACGTGCTTAGTTATCGCTATCTGTTATAGTATTTAGCTAGTAACGGGCAAATTGGGTCATTAGGCTTTCAAATACTTTATTCTTAGTCGCATAAATAAACCGTTTTTGGTTGACAGATATGTCAGCATGCTTGTTTTGATAACACCAAGGGTAACAATACATGATTATTGACACACTTCAGTTGTTGTTGTACAAGTGCTGGTGTTAGTGGCCAGCTAAGACCTTTCAAGTTTATATATATTTCCTTCATTGAAATTAATTTTACAAGATATGGATAGAAAAATGATCCATTTTCCAATATTGGCTTCTCGAAAATGTTTGCATTATCACGATAAATTGCGATGCCAATCACCCTATTGAAAGTTTATCAAATGATTATTTCTTAACTCTTCACCAAGGTAGAGTGAACTAGTGGTGGATATTTACCAAGCTGCCAAGCGGAGATGTAAATATCTACCCCTAACCACCGGCACTTAGATGAATATTTGCTTTTGTATATAATTTAATACTGTGAGATAAAATAATACAAAAAGATGATTTTTAATAATTTATTCCTGTGATAATCAAAACATTTTTGGGCGCAAATCCCCTGGAGGTGAATGGAGAACGATGTGCGGAGTAACGTTTTAGTAACTACTTTTGGGTTCCTTATATCTATATATGGATCGAAATATGTCAGATTTTCGGGAGAATCAAATGAAAAAAAAATTTAATTTAATTTCGTGTGCAGAAATTTTAAAACCCTATCTAAACGATAAATACTTCCTTATAAGCATATTGAACAGACAAAGAGATAAATACTGAAAAAAAGGCAAAAACCAAAATTTTTGAGATCGACGTCAATGTCCCCACCGATCTTTTGATCGACGATCGTGGTTTTATTTCACTTTCATTTAAAGGATACTTGCTCTCTCAGTAAAAAATTGTTGTCTTAACCCAGCCTTGAACTGGGAGAGAAATCCGAAGTTTAGTATCATCCAATAATATTCAGTAAAACAAGATTAAGGGGCATATGAAAAGTCATTTACATAAATTCTGAACAAAACAAGTCATGGAACAACCGCTTGTGGCGCTTTGGATTCAAAGACTAAAGAGTCAGGGACTCAGAATTAATGAGCGCTACTTGTTTTCTATCAGACGGATTAATGATGAACTAAGCCACACCGAAGTTCCCTCGTTTATTTTGTAAGAGCCCCTTCTTATGTCAAAAAACACAACAACGGACAGTAAGAAAATAACTGCCGTTGCCTATTGCCTTCTCACGATGAAAGTTGAAGCAATGGGTTAGGCAATGTCAGCGTTATATGTAAGTGCTCGTGAAAAAAACAAAATTGGAAAATGACTGAATGAGAATCCATTATTATATTAGCTCGTTTGTGTTTCTCGAAAACGCCATCTATTGCTTGATTAAACTCGACATATTTGCTGACATAGTGCACCAGGAAGGCACGATTAATATCAAAAATATTCAAACACAATATCCCGAGACGCCAAAATGCCTGAAACTGTGGAGATAAAAAGTAAAAAATAATGCTTCCTTGGCACTTGGAATATCTGCCTTAGGCCAACTTCTGCACTAAGAATCATCACAATGAGGTCATTTATGTTTCAAACTTCTAAAACACTTTTCTCAGACAATGATTAGAAGCAGTGATCTGAAATAACAACATTCCAGACTAATCAGCTTAATACCGCCTACCTAATCAACAAATTGGAATAGAGAACTCGATTGAAAAGGCCGGTGAGTCAGTAGCTGTCTACAAAAAGGATAAAATGTATTGGGTTGATATGTTTTGAAAATATGCTACTCCTGGTTGCTAAGCGAGCGTATGGATTTTCGTCAATCTTACTCTTTGAAGTAGGCAAGATGTCATTTTAGTTTATGGTATCCTTCAAATCTACAGTTAGATCCAGACCAGCAATTTTACCTCAATGAATGGAGTAAACGAAACGAGTTTAGCTTATATAGGTTTATTGAAGCATTTAGGGAGTGCTTTACCACAAGTAAATTATTCTTAATTAGATTAGGAAATGTTACTTATCCTGGGAACAACACTCACAAACTTACGCAGCATTTCTGACTTGATCAGTTATAAAAATTATCTTAACAGCAATTTCTTTTTTTTTTTCTTTTTTTTGTCTCTATCAGCCTAACATCCATAACATCAACAAAGCACTGACAAGTGCACCAAGTGAATAAATGGTAAACTAAGAAATGCAAAAGTGAAGTAAATAAACAAGTTTTTCTTTGAAGGAAATTCCACTTAACCTCCATTTATAAACTATGAAAATAGTTATTATCACTACCAAAGCATTACTAAAGTAAAAGTACGAAAAAACCTACTTCTTAAAATCGAAAACTATGAAATATTGAGGCTGAAATTCTCGAAATATAAACTACAAATTACCACAGAGAGTTATAAGACTACAACCTTAGAGGTTCAGCAATTCTGCTATTAAGCCTCAGTCCTGCACAAGAGGAGTTGCTTCAGATGACTCCTCGTCTTCGTCACCTCCAGTTTCGTCTATATCCGCAGCAGTAAGTTGATTACCATCATACTCTTGTACGACAGCGTCTCCGTCAAAAAGGTCCATAGCATCACTTCGGTCGTCCATATAGTTTCCAAGATCGTCTTGTTCATCCTTTGTGTACTGTAGTTGGCAAGTCTTAGGTTCTTCTTCTACTGCCTCCTTTTCAGATTGAACTGCCACAGCACCTTCATAACCAACGGTATTTTCAGTTCCACTTGTTACACCTTCTTCGTCATCAGTTTGAATTTCTGGAGGGAAGACGAAATCACTGAGGCCTTCTTTTTCGATCAGAGGATTGTATTCTAAAGAATCAAGATCTTCTTCTTCGATCACACAAGGGAATGGTGAGGCACCGGGTTTGTTCACCTCATTTGCGGAGCGTGCGAAAGAGGTAGGATCTTCTTTTTCAGTAACAGAAAGGCATTCTGTGGCTTCCAAATCTTCTTCCCCAGGTACAGGGGAGCATGCTGAGTTATTGGAATCTTCTTCCTCAACCACAAGGGGGTATGCTAAAGAATCAGAATTTTCTTGGTCAGTCACAAGGGGACATGCTGAAGCAGCGAGACTGTCTTCGTCCATCTCCAGGGAGGATGGTAAAGGATCAATTTCTTCTTCCTCAATCGCAAGAGGGCACTCGGAGTCATCAACATCTTCTTCCTCGTTCTCGCTAAGGTATGGTAAAGTATCACTCTCCAAAGGGTACGCTTGGGCATCCATATCTTTCTTATCACTCTCAAAAGGGTATGCTGTACAACCGTCTTCTTCTACTCTGATTCCGAGAAGGAAAGCTGTAGCACCATCGTCAATTCCAACCATAGAGGGATATGCCGTAGCACCGTGCTTACCCACTTCACGGGCGAGATTTCCTGCAGCTGCCCCTTTGTCTTGTAAGTTAATAGCGAAGGGGAAAGCTGTAGCACCATCGTCAATTGCAACCACAAAGGGATGTGCAGCAGCACCGTGCTTACCCACTTCATGGGCGAGATTTCTTGCAGCTGCCCCTTTCTCTGGTACGTTAATAGCGAAAGGGAAAGCTTGAGCACCATCGTTTATTGCAATCACAAAGGGATGTGCCGTAGCACCGTGTTCAGCCACTTCACGGTCGGGATCTGTTGCAGGTGCTCCTTCGTCTTCTACGTTAATTCCAAGAGGGAGAGATGTAGCATCATCGTCCACTGCAACCAGAAAGGGATGTGCCGTAGCACCTTGTTCACCCACTTCACTGATGAGATTTGCTGTAGCTGCTCCTAGCTCGTCCGGTCCTGCATCTTCTGGGTTTGCAACAGCTCCACGGTCATCGACAAAGTTGTACTTATCCTGATCATACTTGTCATCGCCAAAGATATCTACATATGTCTATGAAAAAGATTAGAAGGTAATCAAGAACTGTAGGAGTTAAAAAAATCTTGAACGAATGAATTGCAAAAATTCAACAAAGAAATTCCAAAAAAGAGTCACTAAAAAGGAAAAAAAGAGCGGATCAGATATCAATCACAAATACAAGAACCATTAGTACTTGCATGAATTGATAAGAATAAAAGTCAGGTAACGTCTTCCTTTTTGTCAAAGTTCTCCAAAAGTGTTATTTTAAGATCTATTCCGTTCTTTCTTGTGTGTAGACAACAGAGGGAAATAAGGATGATCCAGATTGACATAACGTAACCACACTTGCATATGTTTAAAAGTAACATTGGTTCATGATGAAACTGAATTCACAAATTGTTAGCGGCTGGGTAGTTAATGCGTTTTGACATCACATTGACGTGAAAAGAAATTCACAATTGACTTGGTAGGATACCGATTTCAATTTCTGAAGTATATCCTGAATTAGACGCTGTATGGCAAACCTTTGTTTTAATATATGTATCCATTGTTTGGTAGAGCTTCACAAAGTCTGGCCGGCTGGCGCTTTCGTATTTCCAGCAGTTTAACATTACCGCGTATCTATAGAAAAACGCAGGGACATATTGCAAGTAGCAAAGTTGAGAAACCACAAATAGTTACAAAAATAACTGAAATGAAAATTTTATCTCATTACATTGCAGCTCAAACGAATTCTGACAAGATAAAATTAATTTCTTAGGAAGGCTACTTATTCAGAGCGAATGTATCAAAAACACCTGACCACAGCAGCAATCGATGTTGCTTTTGTCTTACACAACATTCCACACAGAGGAAGCAACACTTACAAACTGTCGTCGATATGTTCAGGCTTTGGTAGACGATAACCTTCTTCGATTTTTTTCATTGTCGTGGATTGAGACCATCCTTCGTAAGGAATGCCTCCTGTGGAAAAATAATGTTTTTTTCTGTTGGCCAAAAAAGCACACTTTTTTTGTTGTAATCACTTTCATTCCTCTCAGCGCGATGGAAATGATTCTTCTGTCAAAACGACAATTAATTGCTGAAATACACTTCGGTTTTACATCAGATGAAAGAGCACTGTAAAAAAACAAATTTAAGTGTAGCGATGGATTTAAGGTTTTTCAATAATGTACTAAATACTTTCAGTTCTACTTAAACTTAAGCTTTATTTCAAGTTACTATGCATCGTCATAATTTTATTTATCAGCGACATTGAGAGTTGCTTCTACTTCTCTATTGTACAATGCTCTTTTGTCCGCTCGGCATCACTCATCAGTAAGCATCACTCATCAGTTAGTAATTATACGTGAAATTTCGGCAGGTATATTTCCTGAATATAAAGTACCAAATAAGTTAAGTACCAACAGTGAAGATTTCATACAAGACGATGCCGTAGGACCACCTGTCAAAGAAATGGAAGGATGACGATATATCTCAACTGGGTTAGAAAGATAATAATTACTCAGATACTTGGGATGTTTAGAAACATGCCATCAAGATATAAGCAACCTCCCTAAGAGAAAACGCCATATTTTTTTAGTTTGATTATCCACTCATCCTTTCATCCGTCTTTTCTTGTCCTTAACAGATTGTGGATATTTCTCGTTAAACTTAATATTCATATAAAGTCTCATACTACATCTGTAACCTCAGCTGTTCCTCAGCTTGACGTTTCCTGATGACCCTCTAATCAATAGAGCACTGAATATTCTAGTTTCCCTCGCTACGTTAAGGTAGAATCGTAAAAAATATTCACTTATGGAATATATGTAGATAATAACCAATACAGTACGTACACATCGCTTTTGGTTGACAGCTGCGCCACATGTCCAAAGAGAATCTCGGGTGCAGTCCATTTGATTGGGATACATCCCTGGATGAGTAACCAAAATATTATAAACATCTGAAATCTAAGGAGGCTTGTATACAGCTCCTAAAATAATTTGCATATAAGATTAAAACCGTGATGTGAAGATTCACGATAAAGTCAACAGCAGTAGACACCTTTGTACAAATTCTATGAAAACAATTCACACACTCCTTTTGCTTTAAATTTCCTGTGTTACTTTGCCCTTCGAGTTTGTATCTTTGTTATTCAGAGAACGATATCTCTTCCGCCTCTTCCGGCTTTATTATTTCCTGTGTTCACTCCCTAGGTACAAATTTTTTTTTCTGTGAAAGCTTCGATACGCTTAGAATGGCTTCCCGTTAAAGGGAAATATGTTTTGCAGTAAGACTGTATAACTGAAAAGAAAGGTTTGTAAGGACAGTAATATTTTAATTCTTCACATTTTTATCTTCCATACCAGCAGCCCCAAAACCAATTGACTAAATGGTGAAAAAATTCTGAAAATTACCTTCTTGGCATTTCCTGGGCCGTATTTGAAATCCTGATAGGAGAGCCCAAAGTCAGTCAACTTGCAGACACGATGCTCATCAAGAAGGATGTTACGAGCTGCAAGATCGCCATGAATTATCTGAAATCGAAAACAAATAATTATATGATCTGCTAAAAGGGGCTTTTATAAACTACATGAAATAAAAAAGTAAAATATAGGTAGAAAGTTTAACATCATGCTAATGTCAGACCATTTCTCGGTGAAATAGTGACTCTAATGCGCTGGATATTTTTAGCCGTATGGAGTATTACTTTGACGATTTACAAGTCATGCTATTTTATCACATGCAGGACCACATGCTGATCAGAAAGAGTTTGAACACTTACCCCTCTAGACGCGAGGAAAGTCATACCATGTGCGATCTGTTTAGCAAACAGCACCATGTCATATGTTGTCAAGTGGTCGACCCCTCCGACCCCATGATGATATTGGTCGAAAACCCCCCTGGATTTTCTGAGATAACCCAGTAAGTCACCTCGCCACAGGTACTCCATGATAAGTATCGGCTGAGCTAAAAGGGAAAAACAAGAAAATTATTTTACGGCAAGCAGTGCAGAAGTTCCCAAACGTGTTTGAATTGTACATGCTTTATCTAGTTATACCTTAGGTTATATCTGTAATGAATAAAAGTAGATACAGAGAGGGAACGTGAAAGAAGAAAACACGCAGATAGAAAATAGACGGACAAATACGGCCGATAGAAATCTACAGACAGACAGACAGAAAAAACAGAGACGGCAGATAAATAGATAAAGACTTGCCATCGTAAGTTGAAGTTTTTATCACAATTAGCATGTAGATTTTAGAGCTAACATCTTCCAAGTAAAATGCCCCTCATACAGTGCGAAGTAAATTCATTTAAAACAGTCAATAAATTGATAATAACCATTGAATTAGTACACCATCTTAGCAAAGACTAAGAATACTGATAGAAGTAATTGTACCAGTGGTTGAACTCAGAGATGTCTCTATCGTTGCTGTGAATTAGCTGATTATAATCATAACAATAGCTGATTACCTCCAACTGTGACACAACCAATGAACTTAACAACATTTTCATGGCCCTCCCTTCCAAAGAGTTTTAATAACTCGATCCCTCTCAGCAGGGCCTTCCTTCCTTTCTCTCCGGAGATTGCTAGGAAACCACACAAAAATTAGATAAACAAACAAACTTTGCATGTCAAGAGAGACACAACTAATTATGTGGTAAACATCCACATCTGGAATTGTTGTATGCCTGGTGTTATATTACCAGCGCAAATTATAATGCATTTGGTCTACATAAAAAAAAAATTCGTTTACTAAACTCCATATAATCCATACTTGCCACAAAAATGTCAGTTAACCGTATTGTTCAATTGTGTTGAACATGAAATTTCCAAAATAGATTCATCCTCGTTGAAAAAATTATTTGCTAAGAAAACGCTGCACATCTCGAGCATTGTTGTTAACTAGGCAAGCCCATTGAACCATGCAATTGTTTACAGATAACTTACAAAAGTAGAGACGCAATTAAGCCTAGAAATTCTATCTGTTATAATACCTAATAGTCGGTCGAATATATATTTGAGACAGTTTTTTTTTAAAATACATGCTGCAAATACATGCTAGTTCATAAATTAGATAATCCTTGCTTTTATCTTACTAAAAGCTACAATAATTCGTAAGCATTCCCAGAGTTATTGTAAATTCATTTGACTCTGTAAGCTTGTTACAGTCGAACCTGTATTTAGCGGTCACGCACGGAAAATGGTTGACCGTTTAATATTGGTTCCTCGGAGTAGGGCTACTATTGATAAAAGTTTAAAAATGCCACCCTATGTCATCACGGACCACTTTACATACACAACCTCGCTCAAAAATATTCCTAAAATTGATTTTGGGAGATAAACATGGATTAAATTTCACTTGAAAGATTATTCTTAATTTTATTTGATTACTTCCGCTTTAGTGACCGTTCGATAAAGGTGGGGAACATTACAAATAGGCTGTTGGGACTTAGTAAAAGGTGACCACAACTGCTTGAAATAAAAAGCACTATAAGTAAAGGAGGAAAGTTTCGGGACTTTGAAAACCGATAGCTTATTACAAGGTGACTGCTTCATACAGGTTCTATTGCATTGTGATTTTCAGCTTTTCCAGCGGAAGAAGATCATACCACCACCACTAGACTGGCAAACGGCTCCGAGTGTTTTTCGCCAGACTCACCCTCTCGAGGTTTCTTTGAGGTCACATGATATTATTTCCTATCAAAAGTTTATAAGCGAGCAATTTTACAAAATATACGACGGAGTGACATTTTCAGTATTGTAGTATTTTCCGCTTTTATTCGTTTGAATGCAATTTAACCGATAAATTTTTAATTTTTCTCCACAGCTTCTAATACTTCAAATGATATTCGTGTTCTGTTGTGTGTTAGTAGCGTTGTATGACAAAAGACTTAACAACTGGTCCCCCGGAACCATCCGCTAACAATTTGACATGCCAGCTGGAAAATCATTTTAACAACGCATAGTTTTTATGCTATCCATGTTATGTATCAGGTACGTAAATAAAGCATGTTCTAAGTGAAATACTCTTTATTAAGATAAATTAAAAAAGGATAGTTTAATCAAGCTTTGTATGAAAGAAAGATCTGAAAAAGTACTTACGTAGGTAGCATTTCGCAGCAACCGTGCGATTTCCAGGTCTGCCTCGAGAACGACCCAGTAGCGCTCGCCATACTGAACCAAATGCCCCTTTGCCAATATACTCGCGAAAGTTCAAGCGCTCAACTGCAATTTCCCATCCATCTGTGTTTGCGTTCAGCCGATTCATCTCAACTTCATCTTCCCCTTCACTGAATAATTGCAGATGAAAACAAGACTTCAACTATTTCTGTTACCCATCTATCTTTTCCTTCTTTGAATCTGGTTTAACATAACGTGGTAAAGATATCCTCTATATCTTCACTTTAATTTTTTTCTTTTCGTTTCATTTCCGGGTGCTTCAGAAAATTATCACTTGCCAATGAAAAAATTATTGAAATAAGTGAAATTTTGATGCTAATTTGCTAAACCCGTTTTTTCGACGCATCGACTCAGAGAGGAGATTTTATTGAATAAACCTAGCGCCGACTGTGTTTTTCGGCATTTTACGTCATATAAATATCGTGCCTCCAACGCGAGAAATGAAATACTAATTAAAACCATCCGAAGTATTGTCTACAATCGATATATCAAGTGGTATTTTAAATCGGTCTAAAAGACTCCGAGTGTATTTCAGTTGTAGTTTCTGTAACAAAGAGTGACGAAGGGTCAAAGCTTTTCTTCTTCTTTACAAGTATGCCACCCACAACCCGGCATACTGGTAACAAAAGAAAAGAAAGATACAAAGATACCATTTGATAAGAACGGCTTCGAAATCTGCCGCTGCTTCGAAAGGAAAAAACATTTTATTTTGGCCCATGTGGTCTTGATGGTGAATATAATCAGTCCAAACTGAAAAACTGATAAAAAGACATTTGCTCAGCAGTGGCGCTTATCACTACTCTCCTGAGACTTATTCAAGAGTTAGAAACTTCGGAAATAACCACACGTTCAAACAGTGAGCATTAAAAAAAAAGAGAATTCACTTACTGCAGCCTGGGTGGTACCTCAGGTGGGGCTATTATCAAAGGATATGTGGAAAGAGATGAAAGAAATCGCTTCGTTGTGAGTAAGAATGACATCATTCACTAAGTTGAAGCTTGCGACTCAGATACCACGTGTAACTTATATTTGACTCTGTTGTCAAACAACAGGAGAAGGAATAAGGTGGGTTATCATGGTAATTAGTTTCATATAATTTATAACGTTTTTTGTTATGTGATTAGTAATGGGCTTTGCCGGGACTGTAGAGGGACCTTCAAAATCGGTGCTTGAAATGCAGAATATGACCTGCTTAAAATAGCTCCTTCGTGCTCCAAAACACTGACGTATTAAAAGCCACAATCTGCCATATGAAGACATTTTATTTTCGTATGGTAACATTTTACCTGTCTCACGGCGTTTTTTAATGTACGAAATTAGCGCCAGTAGAAAAACGATAGCAGCCAAAGGTCCTCCAATGTAGTACCACTCCAGTGAGCTGCTGGAGGGAGGTGAACTGCTGGAGGGAGGTGAGCTGCTGGAGGGAGGTGAGCTGGTGGAGGGAGGTGAGCGGCTGGAGGGAGCCTCTATTTTTCCTGATATATAACAATAGAGGAAACTTAGTGGGAAAGTAATTTGCTGGTCGGCATTAAAAATAAAAATTAATATCACCAACCATCCAGATAGAGAGCTATCTGGATAGCTGGATAGGATAGAGGCGTTTCTTTCCTACTCAGATCTACGCAGTTCTTTGCGTTTGGAATCATAAAGATCCAAGGACATTAGCATTAAGCACTGGTATCATCCGTTTTTTGAAGGTCAGACCCCGGTCGTTTGAAGGGTAGATAACACTATCCACAAAATAAAACTCTATCTGGTGGATAACGCTTTACGTTTTACTATCACACATTGACCGGATAAATATTTAAACGTTAGATAGCGTGATCTGCCTTCTCTACAAATGGGCAGAGTTTGCCTACTCTCTCTACGCTACTGCCTTTTCTCAGTCGACATTGCCCATGGATTTACGAGTTCATTTTTCTGTCTTAATTTGTTCTCTCCCTATTTCTGTTCTTCATCTTCAACATTATCATCGTCATTATCAACGTCATCATCGTCGTCATCCTTATCAATATCATTGGATATCAATATCATTTTCTGTCTTAATTTCTTCTCTCCCTATTTCTGTTCTTCATCTTCAACATTATCATCGTCATTATCAACGTCATCATCATCATCATCCTTATCAATATTATTATAACTGAACTTACCATAAACACGCAGAGTTGCTGAGGAACTGGCTGTGTTTGCTCTGTTTTTTGCTGTACACTTGTAAGTCCCATTCATCCCTTTCGTGACACTTGGCGAAACTAGGAATGATTCTTCTTCGTGATCGGTTTGATTGATACCAGATGGCAGGTCACCATTATTAAAAGTCCAGACGAAGGTTGGCGTTGGAATACCTGAGGCTACGCAACTAAGGTTTACAGGGTATCCTTCGGTAACAGATTGGCTTTTCGGAGGCTCAATGATCTGGGGAGAGACTTGAAGTAAAAAGATCATCAAGCTAAACAAAGGGTCGCATTGTCCATATTGACCCCCTCTCCCCCTCCCTTATCCAACCCTAAATTAACTAGTATCAAAATAAAAGCAAACTACGTTATTGCCGAGCCTAGTTTTTATCCAAGTTTATTTTGCAATAGGTTTTCTCCTCTTTTGATATTGAAGGGTATTAGCCAGCTCAACGTGACATCAAAACATTATTTTATTTTCTTAAACGATTTCATATCTTGTGGAGGGGGACATGGGGGCGGGAGCCCGGCAGACCGGGGGCGGGAGAAGGCGGGAAGCGGGAGCAGAAATTACTGGGTATTATTCAGACAAAAGCATTTATCTGGCAAAGTATTGAAATTTCTGTTTCACATCCACCAATGCTTAAAAGAAAAATTTGGAAGCAAGAAAACTTAAATTTGTTGTCGGGCTGGAAAAACAGCATTACTTCCGGTGAATTTAGAAATCCTTTCAATTCGATTAAGTCATAGGTCTTGAGATAGCATGACACATGTACACTTATACTTCAGTGTCTGGTAAGCTGAAGCTGTCGAAAATCTCCAGCAAAGAAAGCGATTCAGGGTCATTCAGGGTCATTCACTGTTATTCCTGTTAACAGGAATAACAATGATGGTAAAGCAAGCTTAACACGGCAGAAATCGCCAGAAACTGCAACGGAATATTTATCGTTTTAAGTGGACCATATAACAAATTATTCCTGATAACGTATTAAGTCAAAGATTACTCGCGTAACCTCACACCGCGTAACAGAATGCGTGACGCTTTCATGAACAAATAGATACGTGTCCGAGAATTAATCTTTCGTCTTTCTCGAGACATAAGCCTGGGACGCCTATGCCCAAACTCCTCAGTTGTGAGCGTTAGTGTCGACAACCTCAAGAAACCTCACCCCAGCACCCGGGGTTGTAAGATTGCATGTAAACGCGTTTTATTTTTCGACCACGGCCAGGCGGGTTACCTCACCTACCTGGGGTCCCCCGCCTCCATGTAAACAGGCCCTCAGATAATGAGGCACTGATAGCCGCTTCGACAAACTGTGACGCATACACTTTTACCACTTTTGAAAATATACATGAAATCATGACTCCTTAGTCACGGGTATTTAAAAGGGAGAAAAAAAAAGTCTAAAATTTTAAACGAACTTTTATAATAGATGCCGTGACAAATCAAAGGGTCCTGGGAGCCAGCTCATTCACGCATTTCGCATTTCATGTAAGCCAATAGCAATGTAAGGCACATATGTGAAAATCAGTGTAGGAACACCCCTGAACGTTGAAAATATATTAAGTGGAAGGAACAGTTTTGGTCTCAGTCCGCATTTTTGTCAACAAAAAAAACACATCGGCTAAAAAGGTGAATCGTACGGACCACGTGCAAAGCTGTCCATTGTTTCACGAATACTGCACGTGTTAAATATTCAGTGGTGACATCTCATCTACATCTACATCTACATCTACTCTTATTTAGTTGCTAAATTTTGTACAGACATCTCACCAACCAACTCTTGCGCAAAGTGAGAAGATTGTATGTAGGCTTGAAAGTTTACTAAGAATGACTGTGATCAAGAAACGGGCAAAGAATATTCCACAATAGTGCAAATAATCGTGAAAGGTGATCACGGAAAAGCATGACGCTCGTTAAGTTGTAAGATGACACGTACCAGACGAAAAAACAGTATAAATTCTCAGTCTGCATTTTGTCTGCAGTCTGCATTTTGTTCCTAATCTGCATTTTTTGCCCGGTCTGCGGTCTACAGTCTGCATTTTGTGCTGACCGGAAAGATATCGCTGTTTTTGTTCGAGCGAGCCTCAAGTCCTGACCGAAATATTGGAGGTCGGAAAAAATTTGATTATGCTCTTTCGCTCTTTCGCTCTTTCGCTCTTTCGCTCTTTCGCTCGTGGTCACAGAGTGTGTTGAAATGAACCCACTACGGGTCCCCCTTGGTGTGGAAATTTCGGCTTCTCGATTCAAGTTGCATTTTTAGAAGTTCAGAAATGTCATTTGAGTTATATTCTTATTAAACCATACAATTATTCTTTCCACGTGAGTCTCTGAACTTCATCGAAATTAATTTTGACTTTCACTTAGTGGGGAGGGGTAGCATGCGAAACTACCCCCGTTCACGATCCACAATTTCCGTCAACAACTGCTTCACCACGATACCTCATTCATTGCTTCCAGAATGAATGAGCTAAAAATGGTGTATTGGTATCTATAAAGTCAAAATTGATCGACGCTTCAAAAAACAATTGGTTTAAACTGCCCAAAAATTAATTACATGTGTCTGAACACGAAATTAATTTAAATGATTTGATATATCAGTTGTCATGCTCTCACTCTTTAAATGTTCTCATCGTTAGAGTACTATTTTTTCATTATTTTTAATCAATTTTAAACTTATGTGGTTTCTAGCCCTTAAATCTGATTTCGCAATAGGGAATGGAATTTTTTTTTTCTTATCGAGGTGAAGATTTAAACTGATTATCGACTCCAGATCTCTCTATATGCAAATGAGAACCGTACCTCCCGCCACTTCGATCCAGAAAGTTGAGTTTTTGCTCCCTTCGCTGTTTTTGGCACTGCATGTGTATTGACCAGAGTCTTCCAATCTTGCTTGACGAATGGTGTAAGTGTTGTTGTTGCTGAGATTCACCCCATCCTTAGTCCAGAGTATCTTAGGTGTAGGGCAACCGCTCAGAAAGCAAATTAACGGAAGCGATGAATTATATGCAATCGACTGATTCTTGAGCTCAGGATTAATTTCAGGAGGACCTGAGCATAGAATTAACAAGTACAGTGGGAAAAAAAAACATTAAAGAAAGAGAGGAGCAACAGAAGGAAACAAAAGTAAGTCAACATTTACCTGTGATTGTAATATGAAAAGATGATTAATTTTTTCCTTCACTTTTTTTAGCATTGCATGTTATTGACCAGGATTTCCATAGCTCACTTGATTAATCGTGAGAATGTTGTTATTACCAAGATTCAACCCATCCTTAGTCCAAAGTATATCAAGTGTAGCGAAGCCGCTTAAAGAGAATTTAAACTGAGGCGATGATTTAGAGGTAACCGACTGACTTTTGAGCTAAGGGTTAATTTAATATAACTTGGCCACGGTAAAGATTTTGTCAGCTGACGTTTCGACCGTTAGCCCTTCGTCAGAGCTAACACTCGAGACATCAACTTGAGAACTACTTACGGTGGCCAATCTACATTACTAACTCGGTTGGTAAAAACAAAGCGTATTTTACAAAGAGTTTGGAAGATAATAAAAGGACAGTTGAGGGATATCTGTGCAGCATTTTCTACCAAAAAATGAATCCTTAACTTTCTCCTCATACATAAAACCACTTACACTTAAAAGGCCGTGATTCCCGAGTTCTTGAGCAGTTAAATTCTAGAAGTAAGTTTATCCAGATAATCTTTTAAAAGTAATAAACTGTTGGAGATTAAGTCATCTTATTTCTAGTAGAGAAAACATCCATTGGCAATAACTTTTATCATCGCAATTTATACATAGGAATGAATCCAACTGAATATAAGCTTATAAATGCTGTCTAGAATTGGAAGTTGTAAAACAATGGCAAAAACCCGCCATTGCACTTTCGAGTCACAAATTCCAAAAAACTCCCTCTTGTCACTTACCGACTCTTTGCCGGTATTGACCGCACTCTTTGCAGATACCATTCCAAGACGACCACGCCATACAACCTTTGAAAACAACAAGTTGTGCGAAAAGTGTCATATGTCATATTATCACTCTACCTATGCTCTTTACTTCCTTTGCTGCATTAATTTGTATCTTGTCATAAAGGATACTAAAATACATAATTATTATCGTTTATATCCCTAGTTTCTAATTTCCAAGGACACTTCGAGCTAACATCTCCAAGTTAAAAAAAGATTGATGGCTTGAAGCTTATAAATCACCCAGCTTACAGTTCCCTATTTAAAAGCATCATTTGTGTTCTCTCAATATCTGTCATAGATTTATCATGTTATAAGCAAGGGAGAGTGACATTGTTTTCTATTGCTCAAATGGATGACTGTGCAAAATTTTTAAAAGAAACAAACCAGGATTTTTAACGATTTCAATTTTTAATTTTCCACGTTGTTGTAAAAGTTCCAACAGTATATGGCGGAAGCCTGAAGCGTTGAAATTCAATTGTTGTAACTAATAAAAGTTTGAATTTCTATGCAACATCTTTGTCCGCACATCCACTGATCAACAGAGCAGAGTATCCTGTCTGAATCCCTCTGTTGGGATCCATTCGTTGATAAATGATAGTTCAAGCATGGCTACTTACAATCTGTCATATCAGTTAGGATGAGGATGTTAGGTGAACATGAAAGGAAAGAGTCACATTCGGTGAGTAAGTAAGTGGCTTAATATAGCCTTGGAATACTTTACTAACACATCATAAGCTTAACAAACAAACTGAACTCACCCGCTTATGAATCCGGAAAGAACGCCGTGAAGGAGAAAAACAATTTTGAAAAAGACGTTAAGCCATTTATCTATTCATTTGTTTATTTGAACCAACCAGTTTGTTTGGTACGTCAATATTTTACATTGAAATCGATAATTATGTAGCAAAATTTGTTAAATGAAACAAACAATCAGCCAAATATGACTGATATCTGATGATAATTATACAAATATCGTTTATTACAGAGCTTGGGTATTGATTTTATACTGATAGTTACCACATCAGTAAAATCGTTTCGTTAGCTATCACTAACTGTCGTTGACGCAGATATTTCTTTGCTATTTACGATTGCAATTTGCTGATCAGTAATCAGCCTGTGCAGAGAGTCAATAGTGTATATTGAGCCATAGAAGAGTTCTTTATTTATAGGAACGGATGATATTGATAATTACCTTCCAATTTGGCTAGACAGAAAAGAAGAAAGGAGGAGCAGTGAATGATCTAAATAACATAGCTTAAGTTATGAAATAACAATTCATCGTAAAATCCTACCCCTCCTCTCCTTTTTAGGAAAGGAATGAGGTTCCAGTACTCTCTCAACAAATGGAAAGCGAGCATTAGCGCCTAAATTTACATTTCCCAGAGAAAGATGTGATGCTGGAAAAAGATTCTCCAGAAACTTAAGAGAAAATTATCAAGGATGGGTTGCATTTCTAACTTTCTGTTTAACCTAGTTCACGACGGTTTCGCGTTAAGGGTTTGACTGATTTTATGCGTGGTATGACCAGCCCTTGAATTACTTGTGTTAAACTTTGATTTACTTCTGTTCTGCGTTTGTCAGACCTTATAATGAATCTATGGTAGACATCGTGAATTTTTTTCTTTGCGGTCTTCGAAGAGATTCAGTCGCTATCAGAAAGTAGAGAAAGTTAACATTGCTGAATCGAATGTTCCTTGTCAGCTGTCACAAGCAGATCACAGGATGAGGGGCTAGTTATGGAAGTCTTTACCGATGAAAATATACCGTAAGCATGAGCTGAGCTCAAAATTCAAAATAAAGCATAAAACTAAACTTAAACACACTGATGGATGTCAGTGTAAATTTTATTGGTTGAAACTGTACTGTTGTAAGCGAAAGCGATTTTCAATGGGGTTTCAGAAGTAATCCTCGGTCACATCGGAGTTTTGTTACGACTCGTCTTACACTACTAGCTTCTCAGCAAATTTGATTTCACATAATCTCGTGCGTTTTCCAGTCCTGGATGCCAAATGTTTGCTTTGAATATGAGATTCTTGAGGCTCCAATGATTTTTCGTTATTCTGATTCGCTGTGATCATAACCTGGCTTTGTTTTAACAACACTTAATCGACATGCACTCCGAAAAGAGTAAACAATTCATACGCGGTCCGGTTGTAAATGGGATCTTAGGTGCTAAAGAAAAATTTATTTGTCTTGAGCATAATTATTAAGGATAAGAATTGCGCGAGATAAACTAAATTCAACTTACCAGCTAAGTGATTGCAGAAGCGGCATGTAAATACAAGTTATAGAAAAAATACAATTAAAACGTGTACCTGTAGCTCAAAACATTCAGTTGTTTATCTAGAAATGCACTTTTTCTTTCGTTTATCACCTGTACTTTAGTTAAATATGTTAACGTAAACGCACTGTAAAGGTACCATGCAAATAGATATGATTTAAATCACAACGAAACATTTACTTACGTCCTAATCGTTTTTCACAATTTCCAAGGCCAAGGAATAATAAAAAAAAATACATCGAGAACAGAAAAATAAATAAAATAAATTATTTAGCTACCAAGAGCGTTGATATTCATTAATTAGTCGTCCTACACCTCTGCTCAACAAATAGTTCTGACATGAAACCATATTCATGATTATGACTTTAATTCTCATAATTAGTTTCAATAACTAACACCTCATTTTTACAGTCTATCACAGACAACATTAAATCTTTTCGTAAACTGAGCCACTGAATCAAAATCGATCCTTATCTACTTATGGTTCACACTGAATAAATATTTCCACAAGAGCCTAATTCAAAACGACTTCAATAAGTTTCCAACCATAACGAATATCAGAATGCCATGTTTATTGATGATCATAATGTCTCATCCATAATAATATTAAAAAACCAAAATTGTAGCTTTCATTATTACAAAAGTAAGCGACAGTGACACCAATATGTTACATGACTGTTACTGCAGTAGTGAAAAGACGTGTGAAATGCGCCAAGTAACTATAAAAAGAAAACATACTTACGATCTTTTTGCCCGTTGAGGAAGGAAATAAGAAAAAGAGATATGTTAGTTAGTGATGCACATTTGATATTCTTAACATTGTTCGTCAGTTTGGTATCGTTAAGTAAAAGTCTCAGCCACCAACAGTAAAAAGGACGTTCTGCCAAAATTTAACTCTTGGACGCAATCAAAAATGATGATTGGGGCGAAAACTATACCGGTTCATTGTAAGTAAAGCTTTTTCCTTTACAAATCTACTCTTTCGCAAAAATGATGATAACTCTGAAGAGAGTCTAACACATGATGACTGTCGAATAGTACCTGGTTTGTTAGAAATGTAAAAATGAGGAAAAGTAAAAAAAAGCTACTTACGACCTGTTATGTCAATGAGATGTTGGTGAACCCGATGGAAAAGAAGAGAAAATGAATCAACTGAAATTTACTATCAGTTTAAAGCCGTTGTGTACTAGGGCCGGGCGGCTTTTTCCGGACCGGGAGCCCGTTTCTCGGGGTTCTGGTAACTTAACGGGCCCGTAAAGCTGTTCTGCTTTCCTTCAAGAGGTTTCAAAAGCTTAAAAATTCTACAATAAAACTATTAGCTAAAGAAGCAAAATGGAATACTAAGGTTGTCAGGCCGCTTCTCTCTTCCTAAAATTTTGATTTTAAAATATTGCCTCGAGCCTGTTAAGTTACTGGGAATTTCGAGAAACGGGCGCCGGCTCACATCAACCCGTCCGGCCCTACAGATGTCAGCTTTTCTGTGGAATTGCGCGAGCGGGGCCAGACGGGCCATATGATAAAATCGATTAATGTGAATTAATTTATGCCATCATATGGACATCAAGAGGTTATAATATCTTGCAGACACAAGAGGTTATAAGCTGGACACAAGAGATAAAAATTAGTTTACAATCTCTTGCGGACAGCAATAAACGAACCACTTTGAGGTATGCGAAAACGATTGATATTCTTTAATAAAATAATAAAGTGACACTGCTTTCGCTGCCAAAAAGGGAAGCAAAAGATAACAATAAATGATAACTGACTTTTAAAGGAAAAAGAACGTATAATAATGTTTGATATACCTCGCAAAGGTGAGACAGTCAAAGCATTTTTAATTGAACAGAATAAAAGAAAAGCGCTTCGATAGGGGTTGTTTAATTTTCACTCTTTTTACGTTTTGCTTAATAACATGATCTATGTGTGAACTAAAATCATTTCTTACCCGCTAAATTGTCCACAAACCATGATTTTACAGAGGAAAGAGCAACAGAAATAAATTGTTAGCTCAATTTAAGTGTTTCATACAAAAAATAATACTAAGGCAACAAATTGATACTTTTAAATACTTGATATTGTGAAAGAAAACAAAATTATATAAATTATAGAATTCTGTTTTCTTTCACCGTATTTTATGACCTAGTCTATGAGTTGCTTAGAAATCCAACGTACCGAAAGGCCAATGATCGCAAAAGGAAAAAGACAAATACCACTACACAATGAAACTTTCCTAAGTGAGTGATTTTCTACTTTTTTAACTAAAAGATTGAACATGCTGTGCGTAGGTTGTTTAACTCACCCTAAAGTGCTCTAAACAAAGATATGCTACGCAAAATAAAATTCTAGATAAGGTGAATTGTAACTGGATTTTCACATACTAAGCGATCATCAGACTGTGTTTCAAATTAAAAAAATTCAGTGACGGTTCGAGCTGCGCTTTCTTTTACTGATCACGAGAAGAAACTATGCGTCTTAAGCACCCGAAATTTCAACTCACTGAAAAGAAGATCTGAACTGGTCAGAAAATGTCGCACAAATTATTTTCGCGAAAATTAGAGAGACAGTAAACAAACTAGAACACAAATTACAATTAGTCAACGAAACTCAATTAGGAGTTCCGAACAGGCAGAGAGCAAATTCGGCACCACATTTCACTTGTTAATTACACTGAATATCAATATAGATATTCAGCTTGCCTCAAGCAATTCCAATCCTATAGAAAACATTATCTTAACTGATAGCTATTTAGAAGGAACGAAAACGTCACTTACTGTCTAATTTCCCAAAGTTGGGTCAATGCGCAAGATTTAAAGGAAAATACAGAAAGAAAGAAAAGGAAGTAAGTACACTAGAGTACAAACGCAATTTGATGAATACCTATAATCATTAAATACAACCCCCAAAAAAAGAAATTTTAATCTTAGATGTTTTGTGAAGTAAATTGCATGATAGCAATCAAAACTTATACTTTTTTGCATAATGTTAACACTGTCTGTGTCTGTGCTATTCTGGGAGCAACAAAGTAAACACAACTTGAATTACTTCTTGATGTAATGAAAGGTAAAAACCTTGAAACATTTACTCTTGTCGAAATACAATTACTCGACTCGACTTGTTTGTAGCAATTTTATTTAGTCAGTAACAATTATTACGCTAATAACTTTTAAGTACCGCTCTCGCTAAGAACGGTCCTCTCGACTTCCCGTCGGAAAAAGTTTTCTTCATTTTTTTTGCCCATGGAAAGGGTTTAGGGCACATGTCTAAAAAATATTTTAGTTATTCTCCAATTCTTTTTTTTTTCGGGTCGCCACACGCCAAAAATGATTTTTGGTCAGTACACCCGTGTGGACAGCGATCGAAAGTGTAAATTTCACAGATTTTGTCCAGCGCGCAGCGACTGCAATAATATAGCTCACGCAATTCTATCTTCCTGCAAGTTACAAGGTGCCTTCAATCAGTTCACAGAGAAAATATGGAAACTTCAGTGGAAATATTTTTCATACAAGCGTGATCAGAGGAGATCCTTCGACGTTGCGTAAAGGTGATCGGTCGTAACGCTTGCGCGCTTGAGTGACTTACAAAGTAGACAAAGGTGGTCGGAAGGCGCCTTCGCGATAATTTTCATTGAAATATCTGGTCATGAACTACACAAAGTGTGGAGAAGATAAAAATTAAAGAATAAAGTTTGGCACTCTAGTCATTACAGACATATCGCGTTGCTCAAAAGGGCCCACAAACAATTTGAAATACGTTACAGTGTTTTTTACCAAAACACAACTCATACACTCTGAAAGAATTCTTGCAGTTTCTCTCGAGATTTTGCACACGGAACGCGATTAACTAGCCCTCCTTTCTACAAATTTTTTTCCATCATTGATGATCTTACGGTGTTATGGACAAACTAGACATTTCTCTGCAACCATCAAAATCAACTGGACAAACCCAGCATGATGTATTGCGTGATGTGATCGTGCAATTTTTCCCTCGTCATATGACCTAAATCGAGGAACCAAAATTTGATAATGTAACGAATTAGAATTAAAAGCTATTAAAATGGACTTAAGAATTTCACATTTTTTACAGAGAACATTTTCTTTTAAATTATTTACTTGATCCGTGGAAAGTAAAGATTGTTGTGGCTGCTGATATTTCAGCCCTGATTTCTATGAGTACAAGCCAAGCTTGTTTTGGTCCGGTCATTTTGGCCTCGAAATGGAAAACAAAACAGATATTTATATGTTGTAAACATGGGAACACCTGGAAGACACTGATAATGTAGTAAAAGTATTTTTGAGCATCCAGAGCACAAAGGAAAATGTGAGGTAGTGTAAGGAGACTGAGTGTTCAACGCAATTTTTGTCGTAAAAACTACAACAAGCTTGTTATTGAACTGACTAAAATTTATCTGGAAGGCTTTCACTTTCTTTTGTTGCGAAACTCGTGGATTTTAGAACTTTGAAACGACGTACGATAAATCCTCGCAACTAGAATTTGAGTCCATTGGCAAAATATGCCGGCTGGTCTCATGAGCAGATCAAGCCTTGACGAAAAAAATTGACAACTTTGAAATTTTTAAATGGATGCAAAACTCGAGACAAAAATTTGTCATGACAATTTTTCCTTTGATTTTGTTCAGAGAATTCTGGTTTGTCTACTCGTGCAGATAGCCCAGTGAGGCCCTTACGAATCAATTTTTCAGCTAAACGATAGCCTTCACATTCGAGAAATTGAAAATATATTCCGAAAACTTCGAAAACATCTCCAGTCAGTCTGGCTTTCTTTCACGGCCTCACATTTTACAAACTTTATTCCCTAATTTTGATCTTCTCCACACTGTGCGTAGTTCATGACCAAATATTTCAACGAAAATTATCACGAAAGCGCCTTCCGACCGACCTTGTAAGTCACGCAAGCGCGCAAGCGTTGCGACCGATTACCTTTACGCAACGCTTTAGGACAACTCGGCATCTATTCTCCATTCAGTTGTTATGAAAACCTGAAATCCTCAACATAGACGATAAACAAACGAAGTTTGACTGGTCAAAAGGAGATCTTGGTCGAGTTTAAGAATTATGCAAACGATCATTCACAAGAGCGCAATCTAGCAAACACGTGGATTTGCGTTGTTTTTATGATGTTGGTGGATGAAAGCTACAGATATACCCGTGGGTTTGAGGCAATCGGTAACTTCATAGCTGTATAGACTACACACTGATATGCTTTTTTAGCCCGATTAACGCCTGCATTTTAATAATTCTTTCGTGCAATTTGGTAAATTTGATATGCACATAAAGGTCGAAGAGAAGGATCTCCACTGATCACGCTTGTGTGAAAAATATTTCAGCTGAAGTTTTCCATATTTTCTCTGTGAACTAATTAAAGGCACCTTGTAACTTATAGCAAGATAGGTTTGCGTGAGCTTTATTATTACAGTCGCTGCGCGCTGGACAAAATCTGTGAAATTTACACTTTCGATCGCTGTCCACACGGGTGTACTAGCCAAAAATCATTTTTAGCTTGTGGCGACGCGAAAAAAAAGAATTGGAGAACTACTGAACTATTTTTGAAACATGTGTCCTAAACCCTTTCATGGGCAAAAAGTAAAAGAACACTTTTTCCCGACGGGAAGTCGAGAAGACCACTCCTAGCGAAAGTGGCACTTAAGCAACCAAAACATTACTTTCTTTCTGGTTTGTCAAATGGGGGATAATGCACCAGATTAAAACGAAAATGAAGAAAAAAATATTAAAGAAAGTAAAAGCACTAAAGTATGTATCAACCACAAACTACAAACAGACAATAAAACTCGATTATCAATCACGAACAGGCAGGCAAATCTCGTGCCTCGTTTAACTTGTTGAGCAGTGTCAATCCAGATATTCCACTTGTCTCGCGCAATTTAAAAGTAAGAGAAACCATTTATACTAATTTACTTAGACGTTTACCATTATCTTTATCAATGACAAGATAAAACTATTAGACAACGAAAACGTTACTTACTATCTGATTTGACAAGTGGGGACCAATGCACCAGATTAAAAGGAAGAAGAAGAAAAACAATTAAGAAAGTAAACGCTTTAAGGCAAAAACTACAATTAGTTTATAACAAAGAATTATCAAATGCAACGCGAAAAAGATATATCTCACTATTTATGCGTTTTTTTATCGCAAAGTGCTCTTTAATAATCGGGGCGTGGTACCCTCAATTAAATAAAAAGGAAAAAGAAACAGAAGATGGAAAGTAAAAAAGCGAAACAAAGACTAAATTTAATTAGTAAAACCCAGATATTGATGAAAAATAGGGAATTGAATTTCGGCCCTTTCAAGCGAGGTGTACTAGTACCATATGGGAAGTATTCTTTTTTATTTCATTGGAAAGTCCCATTGGCTATTTTGAGATCTACAAAGTAGATAAAACTTATCCCTAATAAGGGTTCAAACTGTAACAGAAATGTTACATACAGCCTAATGTTTCAAAGTTGCCCAAATGAAAGGGAAAAGGAACAGAAAAATAATTAAGGGAATTAGAAAGTGATATAAAACAAACTAAAGAGAAAAAAATTGTAATAGTTATGATTATTTGGTAACGGGACTTCGTTTCGCCTGATTTTGTCTAAAATCATAGTCATAACTGACAAATGGGACTCACGCTGCGCGTTCGTCCTAGTTTGATAATCACTCGTATGATTAGGGACCGAATTAGAATCCACCAAATCAAGTTCTGGCTTTTTCATTATGAAATGACAACAGCAGTTTGCCAAATTTTTGAGAACGTTGCCACTTAGAAAGAAAAACCGACCATCTCAGTGACATAGTGGGCCAATGCATCAAGACAGGAGTTGAATAACATTGAAAGAACACGATCTGATCGACAAGAAACACAAAAGCGGAAAGCCCGGGAAATTTTCGGCCATATTGTTAGGGAGTAACAGGGCTGGCACAAGCTGTGGTCGATGAAATGAAACTTCTTTGGATCTTACTTGAATATTTTGATTAAAAGAACATAAAAAAGGGAGGGCGTGTTGTATCATTTGCGAATCATTGTTTTGAGCAAGTTAAATGTAATAGAAACCATGAACACCGATTTACTTAAACATTAACCATTATCTCTGCTAATGACAAGAAAAAAATTATTACACAAGGAAAACGTTACTCACCATCTGATTTGACAATTGAGGACCAATGCAGCAGATTAAAAAGAAAATCATAAAAAACCAATCAAGAAAGTAAACACTTTAAAGCAAAAACTACAATTAGTTTATAACACAGAATTATCAAATGCAACACGAAGAAGATATATCTCACTATTTATATGTTTTTTATCACAACGTGCACGACAATAATTGGGGAGTGGTAGCTTCAATCAAGTAAAAAGGAAGAAGAAACAAAAGATGGAAAGTAAAAAAGCGAAGCAACGACTAAATTCAATTAACAAAACTTAGATATCTATGAAAAACCGGGAATTTAATTTCGTTCCTTTGAGGCGAGGTGTATTAGTACCACATGGGAAGAGTATTCTTTCTTATTTAATCGTACTTGGTCCATTAATATTATTTATTTCCCAGGGCTCACTGAACTCTGTCATTTTCCTTTCAAAATACAGATCTTGCAAGAGTCCATTTTGCAATGATCCTGCGGTAACTGTTGCCGCAATTAAAAAATTGACTCCAAACTAAGCACAATAATGCGTTTCGGGGTCTATGGAACTGTTGACAAACTTTTCGATCGAGGCAGCTGTATAAACAGCTTTACAGAAACTGGAAAACGACCTCAGCCCACCCGACTTCAAGGTACTAGTGCCAGGTCAGATCGCGGATCTCTTGA
The DNA here is from genome assembly GCF_036669915.1 of Pocillopora verrucosa. NCBI lineage: Eukaryota > Metazoa > Cnidaria > Anthozoa > Scleractinia > Pocilloporidae > Pocillopora > Pocillopora verrucosa. The sequence continues at coordinate 611,846 of NC_089322.1, read as the reverse complement.
CCCTGGAAATCTCAATACTTTCACTATAGCAACAATGACATTGAAAGAACACGATCTGATCGACAAAAAGCACAAAAGCAGAAAGCGCGGGAAATTTTCGGCCATATCGTTAGGGAGTAACAGGGCTGGCACAAGCCGTGGTTGATGAAAATGACACTTCCTTGGATTTTCCTCGAAGAGTTCGATTCAAACAACATAAAAAAGGTGAAAGGCGCTATATCGTTTGTGAATCATGGTGCTCTGAAAGAAAAATATGATATGGTTCCTCAGAGTGAGCTTCTCTAAGTCTGTCCGCGAGAAGACCAGGCAGGCGTGACGCATGTCATCTCACCGATTTCTTTCAAACTTTCACAGTTTCTGTGGGTCACTAAGTTATTCAAGAATACAGAGTGCTTCGGGCTCCAGGCTCATCCCTGGGATATAAAAGCCCCCACAATAAATCCCTGGGGTAAAAGGCTAAAATCAGCTCGAAAAATGCACTTTTAACGAGTCTCTCTCACACTAACAGAATGCGATGGATTTTAATCAACTACAAACTACAAGTAATCAATAAAACTCAATTATCAGTTACGAACAGGTAGGCAGATCTTCTGCCTCGTTTCACTTGTTGGGCGGTGTCAATATAGATATTCCACTTGTTTTGAGCAAGTTAAATGTCATAGAAACCATGAACACCGATTTACTATAACATTAACCATTATCTTTACTAATGACAAGAGAAAATTATTACACAACGAAAACGTTACTTACCCCCTGATTTGATAAGTGAGGGCCAATGCAGCAGATTAAAAAGAAAACCATAAAAAACCAATCAAGAAAGTAAACACTCTAAAGCAAAAACTATAATTAGTTTACAACATAGAATTATCAAATGCAACACGAAGAAGCTATATCTCGCTATTTTTTTTTATTTAATTTTTTTTTATCACAACGTGCTCGATAATAATTGGGAAGTGGTAGCTTCAATCAAATAAAAAGGAAAAAGAAACGAAAGATGGAAAGCAAAAAAAACGAAACAACGACTATCGCGGACCTCTTGAGCCTAGAGATCTAAATACCTTCACTAAAGCAGATCAATTCACTAACAGATAGTCGCAGTGACAACATCGAGAGGAAAAAAAAAGTTGTTCATCTAAACGGTGTTTTCACTCCGATGACAAACCGTGACCTATCTTTCGTCTTAAGATACCACTCCTTTGAAAATATATGGAGGATTAGGGGTAGGAAGGAAATCCATATGAACCAAATCAAGTTCTGGCTTTTTCATTACAAAATGACAACAGCAGTTTGCCAAATTTTGCTCTGATAGAAAAATATGAAATGGTTCCTCGGAAAGAACTTTTATCTCACGAGAACCACCTGCATTTTGATTTTCCTCCCTATTGTTGGACTAAGGGACACAAAAACTCGTCGGCATAGCGTAAATAGACGAATGAGATCGACAACCACGCATAAGAACCACATTCTTAAAAACCCTAGGACTAATTGGCTAATTTGATGCAGCTTAATCGACCGATTAGTCAGGCATTTTCGCATTTGGTGTATTACTTATCCAAAACTTGATAACCGGGGAAAGAAATAGAGTGTGGAGGACCACCATATATATTCAAAGTTGAAAGATCGTCTTCATAAAGAACACAGCCTATATTTTACTATTTCATTTTCGAATTTAAATCAGATGAGTCGCACAACTTCGATAAACATTTAGCTTCACGCTTCACTCTTCGAGAATTAAAAGAGAAACATTACGAACCGTCGAGTTTGGGTATCTTCGTTCACGCGAAACAGAAAAGAGATATACAAATCAATAAAAAAGCAGTAAGATGTACAAAGCATCTAAAGACTGGACCTAAACTCGACTTTGAATTTATAGTGACACTATGTCAAAAGAAAAGAAAAGAAAGTTGGAACTTACCTACGACAGGTGTGTCCATCATATTCATGGTTGTACAGGAATGAGAAAAAAAAGAGTAGATAAATAGAAAAACAGCAAGCTAACTGAAACGGGATTCCTACCAATTTATTCAAAATCTGAGAAAAAGCGAGAGTGAAATCTTCTTGGACGCATTAGACTGTACCACCCACCTCGAGAAATAAAGGAGAAACATGACGAACCGTCGAGTTCAGATAGCTAATTTTGTACAAAGCATCTTAAGACTGGACATCAGCTTGACTTCGAAATTATACAAACACTGATAAAAACATATAAAAGAAAACTGGCACTTACGCCTTCCTAATCATTCCATCGTGTACATGAAAGTACAGGAAAGAAAAAAAAACAGTGAATAAATAAACAAAGCAACCGAAAAAAACAAACAAACTAAGGCAGAAATAATTCCTTGTAATATATATTCAAATTACGAGGAAAAGGAGAATGAAATCGTATTGAATGCTTATACTGTACCAACTACTTCGAGAAAAAAGATGACGAAATGAAATACAATGCCTTGACATTTTAATCCAACTCATTGGATTCATCCCAAAGGGCTCAACATAATTTTATTGCGGAGAAGGCTGAAATGCATTTGAGTCAGTCAAACGGATATTGATCATTGACTTCAGCTAGAAGAAGGAATTGTTTATTATCATAAAGATCAAATGAATCAATTCTGTATCCAAACTGGTCCTTCTCCCACACCAGGCCTGGATTCAAATTGTGCTGCCTATAAGATAACGCTTGTGGTCGAATATTAACCTGGACTTCTTAGACAGTGAAACGCAAAAGTAGGGGAAAAAGAGAAATACTTTATTTTACTTACGTTCTGTAGTCCAACGCAGATTTCAAAGGGGGAAAAGATGAGGAGGAATATTTTGACAAGTTACTCTTTGCTTAAGAATACATTTTATATTATTGCTTGCTTAATATTTTCGCCTGATTCAGAACCATAACAAAAACAAAGACACTAGCAATGACACGCAACGAGGTGCACAAGCAGATCTTCAATTGTCACTGTCGCTTGAGAAAACGAATCCATAATTCAACCGTTAACAAAAAAGCTAAAATAAAAAAAAAATTGTGGTCATTTGATAGTATTTTGCCCACCAAAACATAGTCAGCTGCCAAAGGACACTTTTTGGATTAGTCATTGTGCAAACTAAAACAATTTTAATATTTTATGACATGCTGAGTACAACCAAGAAGGGAAAAGGTATCATTATCGACTAGTCCTTAAAGAGAATCTAACATGTATTTATCAACACGACTAGCATTCAGGGGAGCTGTAAGAAGAAGTATTTCCCAAGGAGGCTAATTAATGCGAAAGAGGCACTAAACTAAGCGAAGGACTCCACTAAGCGAATAGTTTGATGAAACTGACCTAAAGGATAATATAACTACTCGTAGCGTCCTATTGTATGCCAACGAACTTTTAAGGAATCAAAGTGCTCGCATTGAAAATTATATTTTTCCCTGATGTCCAGAGGGTCGAAAATGTATCTAGAATAATCATTATGGGGGAAATTTAAATAATGTTTTTGGAGATCTTAGGAACGACGAGTTAACCATTTGCGGAATACCAGAAATAAAGGCTGATAGTAATTTACAATTAATTTAGTGTCAGGATGGGGGATATACTGATCCCATTTCCAAAATGTTTATCTTAATACCATCTCCACCCAGTGTTTTCCCGATTCAAGTGACACAGTTCTTATCAGTCCCATTCCCTCAACCGCTAAAAGGGAGTTACTCCACTAGACGCATTTGGGCGTGTACTCAGGTGCTCGTAACGGGGAGTTCTGATCACTATCTTCACACAATTTTCACTCTAATTAAAACCATAACAAAATTCTCGAGCGTGATTGGTTATCACCAGCCCGATCTAAGCACTAACAGGACAGTGGACACGTCATGCCTGTGTAAGTGGACAGTAAGCGATGTTGTCGCGCTTTTCGCCGAGTTAATTGTTGTTTTTTAATGAAAACGTGCAACTGATGTCTATTTTCCCTCTCAAATTTTGTCATCGTTCTGACTAATTGAAAACAGAAATTCAAGTCGTCCAATTCTATCTGTAATCATACTCGTAATCAACAAATCCGACTCCCGCTGCGCGGTCTTCCGATTTTGATAATCACTCGTATGGTTACAGACCGAATTGGACTCCACTCAGTCCTATTAGGATTATTTATTGCTCATGTATGAATTACATAAGGCAAGTTAAAAACGTGTGGAAGGTATGTGGAAGAGTTATCACTTCCACACAGCAGAGTAACTTCACATATTTTTCTAGTAGTTCTTGAACGCTTGATGTGAAATACTTGCACTCACACTTGTTCCCTACATTCTTGACAGCGATTTGAAAATGAATCGACCCCACTACTAACGTGTTACAGATCAAAGCTCGTTTTGATGATGAACGTAAAAACCGCTTACCGTCTTGATATATCCGGTAAGATTGAGGGAGAAAAGGAAATAAAGAAGCAGAATTAGTGTTTTAAGATTACAGCTGACTTCAAAACATTTTTGGTATGTACAAACGTTAGAATGTCTGTGATTCGCGTAAACAAATAAAATGGTGGTTACTTACAGCCTGGAGATTAATTTCATTTTGGAAAATAGAGAGAAATAATGATAAAAGAAGATATTGTTAGTATTGAATGCAAAAGCTTATGAACTAATATATTTTTCTAACTACCGCTTTATCTAAATTTTAACGTATGAAAGTTCCATGCGCACCATTTAGAACAACACAGTCTATTCTTCGAGTTACCTTTTTTTCTGCATTTCAGAAATTCGCCATGTTGCTTTAATAAAGGTGCCAATAGTTTCATTGATTGGGAAAACTTTAAAATGATTCATGAATGATATAAATTTAAGTGATAAGAGCCATCGTAAGTATTACTACTCTATTATTAATCATAACATAGCTCAGTGACTTATCAGTCAAACATTGCATAGTGATGTACTAAAACTGTTATTTAAAGACTTTATTGCAAAGAATTCCTTGACATGTTCAGCAACATTATTTTGCTTCACTAAATATAATATCACAAGTAAAAAAAAATTCAATGAAATTCAATTTTATATCTATAATTTCAAATTTCGGAAAATACGACTCGGAGGAAAATAAATTTAGTTTGATTGAGCTCAACTTACAGAAGGACTAAGTATGAAATAAAATTGAGTAGTGCAGTAGATGGGTTCTTTCACAGTGACACATTTGTGTAGCGTAAGGTTTTTCAATTCAAGTAATTAAAATGTATATATATCCAAGTTGAATTCTACGCAAATACTAACAAAATGCCTATTTTAGATAAAATTGAATTGGAGCTGAAAGCAAGGTCCACGAGTGGATAAACGTACATAACACAATGAATAAATACTTACAACCTGTTGAGAATCAGGTGAAATGAAATAAAAGATACAAAAGTAAATTAATTCTCCCTTGCTTTATGATTTTAGCGTGGTACGATCTGCCCTAATTGGATTGGTGATTTTTTCCCTTTTTTTACTACAATCGTACTCAACGATACGAGCGAAGAAATCATTGATCATAATTGTCACTGAGGATGTCCTGGGCTAACCTGGTTTAATTGGATCGCTTTCATGACATTTGTTTATGTATTCATTAATTTCGTTTTAGTTTTTACGGTCTAGTTGGATTACACTCAGGCTGGGTTTTTTTTTTGTTTTTGTTTTTGATTTTACAGTGTTTACTCTCGATTAATTACCTCCTTCATTTGGTACTAAGGTGTAATAAACTTGCTCCTTAAAAGATCAAAATTATGAAATTAACCTGGCTATTTTCTTATTTCTAAAGTGATAAAGGACCTATGGGTTTGTTCGTTTATTGGTATGTTTTCTATGGGGGAGGGGGGGGGGAAGGGGGGAGAGAGGGGAAACATTCAAGTGGCGATCTCTTTAAGAGCGGTCCAAGGCATTTCACATCGGAAAGAGTTTTGCCTCAAACTTTCCCCATTAAAACCTTGAATTGAGCCGAACAGCAAGACCAATGAATGGATAATTTTCTTCACAATTTTGATCCTCAAATGAGTTGTCTAAATAATCTCCATATCTAAATGAGTGAACATATCACTTTTCGTGAGGGACCCAGGAAAGCTGCGTTACGGTCTAGTTTTTACCATCCGTCGCGATGTGCAGAAAGTCAAGAAAGAGGAAACCATGAACCCTTAATTTCATTGAGGAGGCCTGGATCTGCAGAACAGGCGCAATTTTTCAGCGTTTTTCAGTTAAACGGGGGAAAGCGCGAGGCAAGCGCGAGAGCGAGTCACGCGCGAGAGGAGGAGTGAAAAATAAAACCACTAAAAAACACCTGAGTGAATAGCTAGGTAGGTTATGATTAGAATTAAATACTTAAAAATATGTCAGAATCATTGAAAAAAAATAAAAAGGTATCCGGTCTCAGGGCCCTTTTCCTTTTTTTAATAACAAAATGTAATACCCTCCTGTAAAATGTAGCTTATTGTTGCTTATTGTTCTTGTAACTTCCAAGCTAGCTCCAACAAAATTACTAAGCGACCAGAAATTTATGTGACAAGTGACAAACACAACGTAAGATTAATTTAATCTTTGTTACATATCAGTTTTAAAAAAAATGATAAGTATTCAAATTGGATTTTATACAAATACAGTCAAAGGCCTATTTTAAAAGAAATAGGATTGATCTTAAACAACAAGGTCAGGGAATGGATAAACATACGTAGCACAATAAGTAGATACTTACTCCCTGTTGAGCATCAGTTGACATGAAAGAAAGAAAACAACAATTGTTCAGTGAAGTGTTGTTAATAATTTTAGCTTAGTAATCATTAACTTACATCCCCAGGGAGAAGGCCACTAAAACTGTGTTCGTTCCAATTCGGATTATTATCAGGCAATATTTTCCACAACTTTCACTCTTGACTAACTCCTACAAAAACCTTCTTATCTGAATGTTGATGTGGTAATAAAGAAAGTTTGTTTTTATCACCCGTTTTGATATGAAGAAAGACAAGAAAGAGGAAGCCATGAACCCTTAGTATCATTAAGGAGGCCTGGTTCTGCAGAACAGGCGCAATTTTTAGCGTTTTTTGGTGAAACGGAGGCAAGTGCGAGGCGAGCGCGAGAGCGAGTCACGTGCGAGAGGAGGAGTGAAAAAAAAAAAGCCACGAAAAAACACCTGTACCCCTATATACACCAAGATAGAAAAACCACGAAAAACATTTTGAGAATAGTGAGTAGTTAGGTAGGTTATGATTTGAATTAAAATACTGAAAAAAAAAAAAAAAAAGGCCACGAAAAAACACCTGTACCCCTATGCACACCAAGATAGAAAAACCACAAAAACATTTTGAGAATAGTGACCAGCTAGGGAAGTAAAAAAAATAGAAATCCGGTCTCAGGGCCCTTTTCCTTTTTTTAATAACAAAATGGAACACTCTCATGTAAAATGTTGCTTATTATTTCTTATTGTTCTTGTAACTTCGAAGCTAACTCGAACAAAACTACTCAGCGGCCAGAAATTTATGTGAGAAGTGACAAACACAACGTAAGATTAAACTAATTTTAGTTACATATCAGTTTTCAAAAAAATGATAAGAATTCAAATTGGCTTTTATGCAAATACTAGTCAAAGGCCTATTTTAAAAGAAATAGAATTGATCTTGAACAACAAGATCAGGGAATGGATAAACATACGTAGCACAATAAGTAGATACTTACTCCCTGTTGAGCATCAGTTGACATGAAAGAAAGAAAACAACAGTTGTTCAGTGAAGTGTTGTTAATAATTTTATCTTAGTAATCATTAACTTACAACCCCAGGGAGAAGGCAAATAAAACTGTGTTCGTTCCAATTCGGATTATTATCAGGCAATATTTTCCACAGCTTTTACTCTCGACTAACTCCGAGAAAAACCTTCTCATCCGAATGTTGATGTGCTTGTAAAAAAAAAAGTTTGTTTTTATCACCCGTTTTGATATGAAGAAAGACAAGAAAGAGGAAGCCATGAACCCTTAGTTTCATTAAGGAGGCCTGGTTCTGCAGAACAGGCGCAATTTTTAGCGTTTTTCGGTGAAACGGAGGCAAGTGCGAGGCGAGCGCGAGAGCGAGTCACGTGCGAGAGGAGGAGTGAAAAAAAAAGCCACGAAAAAAACCCTGTACCCCTATATACACCAAGATAGAAAAACCACGAAAAACATTTTTAGAATAGTGAGTAGTTAGTTAGGTTATGATTTGAATTAAAATACTGAAAAAAAAATATCAGATTCATTGAAAAAGAAAAAAAGGAATCCGGTCTCAGGGCCCTCTCCTTTTTTTTTTTAACAACAAAATGGAATACCCTCATGTAAAATGTGGCTTATTATTTCTTATTGTTCTTGTAACTTCCAGGCTACCTCCAACAAAATTACTCGGCTGCCAGAATCTTATGTGACAAGTGACAAACACAACGTAAGATTAATCTAGTTTTAATTACATATCAGTTTTAAAAAAAGTGATAAGTATTCAAATTGGATTTTTTGCAAATACTGGTCAAAGGCCTATTTTAAAAGAAATAAAATTGATCTAAAACAACAAGATCAGGGAATGGATAAACATACGTAGCACAATAAGAAGATACTTACAGTCTGTTGAGCATCAGTTGACATGAAAGAAAGAAAACAACAACTGTTCAGTGAAGTGTTGCTAATAATTTTAGCTCACTAATCATTCACTTACATTCCCAGGGAAAAGGCCAGTAAAGCTGTGTTCGTTCCAATTCGGATTATTATCAGGCAATATTTTCCACAGCTTTTACTCTCGACTGACTCCGAGAAAAACCTCCTTATCTGAATGTTGATGTGCTTGTGATAAAAAAATTTGTTCTTGCCATCCGTTTTGATATGAAGAAAGACAAGAAAGAGGAAACCATGAACCCTTAGTTTCATTGAGGAGGCCTGGTTCTGCAGAACAGGTGCAATTTTTCAGCGTTTTTCGGTCAAACGGAGGCAAGTGCGAGGCGAGCGCGAGAGCGAGTCACGCGCGAGAGGAGGAGTGAAAAAAAAAAGCCACGAAAAAACACCTGTACCCCTATGCACACCAAGATAGAAAAAACCACAAAAAACATTTTGAGAATAACGAGTAGCTAGGTAGGTTACCATTTGAATTAAAACACTTTAAAAAATATCAGAATCATTGAAAAAGAAAAAAAGGAATCCGGTCTCAGGGACCTCTTCTTTTTTTTTAATAACAAAATGGAACATCTTCATGTAAAATGTAGCTTATTATTTCTTATTGTTCTTGTAACTTCCAAGCTACCTCCAACAAATTTACTCGGCTGCCCGAAACTTATGTGACAAGTGACAAACACAACGTAAGATTAATCTTGTTCTAACTACATATCAGTTTTCAAAAAAATGATAAGTATTCAAATTGGATTTTATGCAAATACTAGTCAAAGGCCTATTTTAAAAGTAAAAATAAAATAAAAATTTAAAAATTAAAAAAAATAAAATTGATCTTAAACAACAAGATCAGGGAATGGATAAACATACGTAGCACAATAAGAAGATACTTACAATCTGTTGAGCATCAGTTGACATGAAAGAAAGAAAACAACAATTGTTCAGTGAAGTGTTGTTAATAATTTTAGCTTAGTGATCATTCACTTACATTTCCAGGGAAAAGGCCAGTAAAGCTGTATTCGTTCTAATTCGGATTATTATCAGGCAATATTTTCCACAGCTTTTACTCTCGACTGACTCCGAGAAAAAACCTCCTTATCTGAATGTTGATGTGGTTATAAAAAAAAAGGTTTGTTTTTACCATCCGTCTTGATATGAAGAAAGACAAGCAAGAGGAAACCATGAACCCTTAGTTTCATTAAGGAGGCCTGGTTCTGCAGAACAGGCGCAATTTTTCAGCGTTTTTCGGTGAAACGGAGGCAAGTGCGAGGCGAGCGCGAAAGCGAGTCACGCGCGAGAGGAGGAGTGAAAAAAAAAAAGCCACGAAAAAACACCTGTACCTCTTTGTACACCAAGATAGAAAAACCACAAAAAATATTTTGAGAATAGTGAATAGCTAGGTAGGTTATGATTTGAATTAAAATACTTAAAAAAACATCAGAATCATTGAAAAAGAAAGAAAGGAATCCGGTCTCAGGGCTCTCTTCTTTTTTTTTTAATAACAAAATGGAACACCCTCATGTAAAAAGTAGCTTATTATTTCTTATTGTTCTTGTAACTTCCAAGCTACCTCCAACAAAATTACTCGGCTGCCCGAAAGTTATGTGACAAGTGATAAACACAACGTAAGATTAATCTAATTTTAGTTACATATCAGTTTTCAAAATAGTGATAAGTATTCAAATTGGATTTTGCGCAAATACTAGTCAAAGGCCTATATTAAAAGAAATAAAATTGATCTTAAACAGCAAGATCAGGGAATGGATAAACATACGTAGCACAATAAGTAGATACTTACAGTCTGTTGAGCATCAGTTGACATGAAAGAAAGAAAACAACAATCGTTCAGTGAAGTGTTGTTGATAATTTTTTAGCTTAGTAATCATTAACCTACATTCCCAGGGAAAAGGCCAGTAAAGCTGTGTTCGTTCCAATTCAGATTATTATCAGGCAATATTTTCCACAGCTTTTACTCTCGACTGACTCCGAGAAAAACCTCCTTATCTGAATGTTGATGTGCTTGTAAAAAAAAAAGGTTTGTTTTTACCATCCGTTTTGATATAAAGAAAGACAAGAAAGAGGAGACAATGAACCCTTAGTTACATTGAGGAGGCCTGGATCTGTAGAACACACGCAATTTTTCAGCGTTTTTCGGTCGAACGGAGGCAAGCGCGAGGCGAGCGCGAGAGCGAGTCACGCGCGAGAGGAGGACTGAAAAAAAAAAAAAAAAAAGCCACGAAAAAACACCTGTACCCCTATGCACACCAAGATAGAAAAACCACGAAAAACCTTTTGAGAGTAGTGGATAGCTAGGGAGATGATTAGAATTAAGATCAAAGAATGGATAAACATATGAACACATGAAAGAAAGAAAACAAGCAAGACCTGGCGTGTTGTGACATAGTCAGCAACAGGTCATCGATTAGAAAGACATTTTTAAATATTGAACTACCAAGTTAAAAATGGAAATGATTACGAAGTACGAGAATATAATCTCTCGTCATGAAGTGAGTGTATTTGGAAACCTGTAGACTACCATTCGCAAAAGTACTTCGACATTTAGAACTGTTCGTGGCAAGCGGCTGAGATGGAAAGATCTAAAAGGTCTTAGAACGTTTGAAGGTTAAAACTGAACTGGTTTTTCGACGGTTGATGATTAAACTTTGGGCTGTTTGATGGCTGACAGTTAAATCCATTGAGACCCTTCAAAGCGGACGCTTTGCCTGAATTACACCCGAAACTCATCTGGAGGCATTTATTGTAATTTTACTCATCATATGACCCGTACGGACCCGCGCGCCCTTCTTTTATATGCAGGTACATCCTAACTAGGTTGAGACAGAAATTTCGAAATCTTCAACACTAAGTGGTAAAATGTTCATTGACTGAGTTTGGTCGGGCCGGACCGGATAATAAGCACTGGGATGACCTCGAGCCAAAAGTTAACCTGTCCGGCCCTCCCATCCAGTCGATAAGTACATTTTACATAATTTTTTCCTCTTTCGAAGTTATGCTGTTTGCCAATATACCAATAACAATCACAACCAAAGACTCACACGCTACAAAAAATTAATCCGCACTTTAGTTACATTAGGTTTTCCTTTCAACAAAAAATCGCCGATATTTTATTATGTTTAAATGGTGACGATGAACCAAGATATATGCATTCGATTAAATCAAATTGAATGAATAAAAAAAGGGATAAAAAATTTAGTTGACTTATGTAAGCGGTCAAACCAAAAATGCTAAAGAGGGTTAATAAAAAATAATGGTTACTTACGGCCTTATTGTCACAAGGTCAGGTAAGATGATAAAAGAGAATAGAAAAGACAGTAAAATCATAAATCAGCAAATTGTGTCTAAATTAACAATCGTTTTAGTTCAACAGTTCACAATTCGAATAGACGATTAAAATCATACTCACATGCTGTATTGAGCAGTAACCAGGGGCAGAAAAGTAACAAAAAATGTTAGTTTAAGTGAGGAAAGAGTAATTTAAGAAAAAGAATGCAGTAATGTTAAAACTAATCAATGAAACTAGGTTAAACACAAGGGATAAGAACTCGTATCACACTTTTGAAGGTTTATTGGGCTGCAGACATAGAGGATAAATGACCAACAATTAAAGGTAATGATATGACAATATTTAGGGGCAACTGTTTGATACGTGTCTTTCCGCTTGTTCACTGAGGGACAAAGTTGTTTTCGATCTTATAAGCGGACTTGTCAACAATGGCATTTTTGCTGAATGGGAAGGAAGCTTGCAGTAATTGCCAGATTTTTATCTAATTTGCTCTTTTTCTGCTTAGAAGTTTCCTTAAAGTCAGCACGAGGGGAGAAAAATGCCAATTTAAAAAAAATATTCTGGTGTACTGTCGATGTTGTATTTTGATCATCCCTTTCTACATCGATATTTCAATTTTCTCAGTTTTCCGTCTCTGTTTACTTAAACCCAGTTCCCTGAAAGTTGTGTTTAATGCATTATCTTCTGCTGACATTCTGCTCTCTCTCCCTCTCTCTCCCCCCTGTTCCCCTCTCTCCCTCTCTTCCCACCCCCCCCCCCCTTATGAAAATCTTCCGCACTCGTTGTTCTTAGTTGTCCACTAAACGCAAGAAAGGCAGCGGCGCAGATGTGCCCGCAATGCAGCTGGTCATTCATGCTTTAATCATAAGAATATTCTTAAACAAACAAACAAACAAACAAACAAAAACGAACAAAAGGAGATGAAAACGTGTCATTATCCTTAAAGTAATTAGTTCTAAGCTTTCACCTACCGCCTGATGTATTCACATGTATTTGATCCACCGAAGGCGATATCGAGGGCAAAGAAAACGATAGGGATAAGCAGAATTCAAGTATTATAAAACAATGTTCAGTTCAACTAACATTTACAGTTAAAGTAGGCAATACTAACACACTTCCCATCAATCATCATATGGGACTGAAAGCTGGCCTCGGTTATTCTTCATCAACTGTTTTCGAGATATGTCATTTATTTTGCTATTACAACGACTGGTATAAGAACATCAAATTCTCATCCTCATCCTCTCATCCTGTGTTTTGCTACTCACGCACGTTTGCAGAATTTAGGAATGTTATGGAAAGCGGAGCAGAAGCAGATGTTATAACTAAATTATTAACTTCAGTATTCTAATCAAAAATCACTTACACGCTGGTGTATTTCACAAAGGCCGCACATGAGTAGAGAAAGCACAGAATGACAATTAAGTTAGGAAGATTAGATGAAAAATGAGTAGGCCAATAAATGAATTACGCAATGAATTAACTCGAAGCCTCAACATCGCCCAGGGGGAACCCGTGGATCCGTTCAAATTTCAGCCCCCGGGGCCAAAATTGTGTTTCAATACTCTACCCAAGCGCTGTACTTGATGGTAAATTTTTTTTGAAAAGGCAAAATGAGCGATCCTGATATTCTATACATTGCCAAGCCCTATAAGCTAGACCTGGTAGACCTTTTCTCCGGAGCCATTCGTACCCAAAAGTGAACTCTTTATCTTAAAACACCTCCACATTACAAGTTAAAACACTTGTATTCGACACTTCCGATTCAAATTCCCACCCCAACCAGGCGAGGCTCACATTCCCTAACCCTGGGCACGAACGACCGTTCCCCAACGGGGAATGTTAAAGCTTAAAATTGATCGGCCCATTAATCAATAACTGAAAGAAAAGCGAAGCCGTTTAGTATTGAAACGTTTTTTTATGCAATGTGGTGCAATTGAAAAAAGAAAAAGGAAGTATTTTGTTTTTAAACGATTTTGATTTTCTTTCGGTGGAACAGAAGTAAGGAGAAGTCTTTCTTCAAGACCTTTACCGAAAGCAAGTTTCGTTAAGTCTAAGATGGTGACGCTTTGATATCTCCTTTGCAGAGAATAAGAATGAAAAAAAAACCAAATCCTCAACATTGAATGGACTCAAATCCACGCTAACTTGCATTCAAAGTTAAATATGATGCCACAAGATAAAGCTATTTTTCTAATTTTAACAATCATTTGTTGTTCAAAACAATGCAAAAGCAAAATTAAGTGAGTCCTGAAGAGAGGCTAAGGTAAAATTATTCATTAAGGTTTAGGATTCAGTGTGTGACCTTGAAACATGGGTTATTTTACAGGCCGAAACGCAAATCTCGACTTCTGAACGAAGTACAACACCCCTGATCTTTTCTTTTGTTATTATTAGTTTTCAGCTGGTAGAAAGGTTACAGAATGGGAGTGGTTTGCAGCTTTTTGGTCACGTGACAGGTTAGGAGTAACATCTACACTAAGAAATTGAAGTAGCACTTACTTCCTGATGTTTCCGAAGTGCAGTCCATGAAAAACATAGAGAAAGGAAAGAAAAGAAAATCACCGGCCATCATATCCCCGTGTTAACAAAGCATAGAAAAGTGGGAAGAGTAAAGAGATATTTCCTATACAGTACCAGAAATTTAATCAAAATATTTAAATGCTTTTCTTTTGGACATGCAGTTTTCATTATCATATGATGCAGCTGAGTTAATCCTTCCTTGTGCTTTTTAAAAATTCCCGAAAGATCAATATCAACGCCCTGACAGTAAAGGTGCGCACTGTTTTATATTTCATTCTCCTTCTGAAAAGGAAGAGCTATTGTAAGTCGTGTTGCAAAAACTTGGTGACCTGTGAGCATATTGTTATCCTACTCGCCAGGGCAAATAAAACAAATCCACTTTATACAAAAACAGGGGGCCTCGCCATCATAATGGAAACGTGAAAGACGTCAAACTATCCTCATTTCAAAACTTACTGGGAAAACATAAAAACACATTGAATTATTTTTAGTAAATGTTTTGTATACTAGTGACTGTCAACAGTAAGTTTCAATTAAAAAAAAAAAAACTTTCTAAAAATTTTCTCGCCCGCAAGCGTGAATGCTTCAAACAGGTAGCTGCTACACTTCTCTTTGACAAAAGTGTGATTACCATTGCACTGAAATAATTACAGAAAAGTATAAATGACATAGAATAAGTAAGTGATTAAATAAGCGAACACATTGTTTTGCACTTCAAAGTTAAGAAATTAATAAAATATCCAAAAGATTACTTACTTTGAGCTAATATTTCCATGAAAATGTTTCGTACATGGAGAGAAAAGAAAACAATCTCAAATTATGTAGTAACCAAGATTTGTTTATTGCATTTGCAGTGAAAGAAAAAAATTGCAACAACAAACGACTAAATAAACAATAAAAATGAAATGGAAACTGAAGAAAAACATAGATAGATAGATAGATAGAAACTTTATTAAAGTGTCAAAAACCGTCTAGCCAGGGAACAGATCCCTTACTAATTTGGGGACACCATACTGAATTGTCGAAGCCTACTCGGTCCATATTATAGTTATAGTTATGAATTATTCGATTCATTGAAAAAGAGGGAAGGCGGAGAGACAGCTCCCAATATTTGTTTGTATGTCGACCTGATTACTACAGCACAACTTGAATAGTTAGCCATCAGCCCATAGGAAAGGCGACTGCACTATTTGGACAACGGTGACAGTGATAACAAACTTACGACACTGCTGTTCATCTGAACCATCACCACAGTCATCTCCGTAAAGGCAACGTCTCCATTTATCAAGACACTTTCCATTAGCACAAGTGAACTCGTAGTCTGCACACTTTCCTGTATGATAATAAGAACAACTTAAATTGAAATACAAAATATTGAACCTGTGTATTAAGGAAAAGGAAAAGAACAAACAAAACCTAAAATAATCCTAACAATTTAGACATACTTCTTAGCTCTGAAGTCAAAAACTATAGGACAGTAATTTTCATCTCAGAAGTTATGCCTTTGCCTCAAAATTCTCCCCTGCTAAATATGTTTGAACCGATAGGCAGACCAATAAGCAACTCGCAAGCTTTTGCTAACACAGATTCCCTTTCTAAATTTGAATCCCTGTCGTCTACAGAAAGGAGAAAATTGCCGCTGACCCTTGGTCTCTCTGTGTCATTTTCCCTTATTTTGACTTTTAGACTAATTTTGAAAAAAGGAAGAGACGAGGACTCGACTTTATCCTTTTTTTGATTACATGAATATTCGTGAATTTCCGCTGTCTTGACAGAAAGGCTTTGTAAATATATATGGAAATCGATGAACATGTTTGATCAGTTTCTTTCCTCCATATCTCATACAGCCTCCCTATCAAGCAGGAGGTGATCAGCTACCTTTGGCTTTTGTTCCCTTTTTGTTGTTTCAATCCACCCCTTGAAATCGTTTTTTAATACTTCAAAGATCCTCAAACTTAGATTTTCTATTGATAGTTGCATGTAAATCAAATAAATACAAGCAACGTGTACAAAATATGCCATTCCTTCAATGCGGTTATCCGAGCAATATTACAAGGAAACGACACAAAGATAGATTCAGATTTATGATACTTACGGCCAGCTAATTGGCGCAGGTAAGACATGAAAGAAAAGGAAAAGTTACTCAATTGGTCTATTAGTATCATTACAATACCGGTAAGCTCTATGAAATTTTGGTTCTGGCGCACTAAAAAAAAATTTATTGGTAAGCTCTACACTAGCAATTTAACATTCCCTGTGTTGCGATCGTTCGCGTTTTCGCCTTTTCGCGGTCAATTCATACAGTCAATTAAGGCAATGCCGATGGGTGCATGACTATATTTCTAGAAAAGCTTTTTTCAAATTAATATGCAAACGCTGGGGGAACTCAATATACTCGAGAAATCCTGAAGTGTTCATTCACTGCATGCATGCGTAATAATGGTTGCTTAAAAAATTTATCATATAGAGCATTTTACGTTGCAAAGTACAAATCATCATTTCTGGTCTCCCAATTAATGCATTTGACTTTGTCCAACGGCAAGATACAAAAGGAGTTATCTCGTATATGAAATCGCCGCTATCTCATTCAACTAGGTCCAGTTTATTTCATTCGATTTTAAAGTGACTTTGGCCATCACAAGAACCGTTTTAATTCCGTTAAAGTTCTTAATCTAAAGATGGCCCAATGTGACAGCATTCAACCAATAGCCAGTTCAGTTTTGTAAAACTACCTCTGCATATGATTTACGTCACAGCGGTTCTTGGAAAATATAGCTTATTTTCTATATTTTTGAAAAGAAAGTTAGCCTTCCAATTTAATATTACTTTTTGAGAATAGCATTTTTTCGCTAAGCCCATATAAAGAATAAGAAGATGTACAGATGTAGAAGTTACCTATCAACTACAGGACTTACTGCATTGTTCGTCTGATACATCACTACAGTCAATGATCCCATCGCAGCGTTGAGACGCGTAGATACACTTTTGTTGATTTGCACAAGCAAACTGATCGCCTCGACAAGTTACTAGCAGACGATTAAAAGAAATGCACGAACCGTGACAAAACGTTGGCACTTCTTGTACATTTAAAAATATATAATGAATGTTAAGGGCTACTCAACGACTAGAGCAGCTTACTTTTAGTGATTGATCTTTTGTGATTGACACTTTGCACTGACTTTTCATCAAATACAAAGTTTGATAACCGTCAACTTCCACTTTACATTTTTTCAGGCTATCGTTATGATTTTATCGAATTCTGTATTTAATAACCTTTTCGTCGACTCATAGCTTCTGAAAGTTTACTTAAAAACAAAAATACAAAAAAAGAATCATACGCAATTCAGAAGTTCACTGATTCGCCAGTACGTGATGAGATTTACTTTAACCATCATTGTTATTGTCACCATCATTAAAAAATAAACATTTATTGTTCGATGAGATTTTCATGGAAACGTTTCAAGATCGTGAGTTTTTGATGAAATGTCGCAAATATCAGTAAGATACGCCTCAATCACGGCGTGCTTCTTACCTGAGATTTAAATCTTTACTCATTATTTTTTTAAATTTAACGTCAGCATAAGATGTTGAATGGTTTAGACTGGCTGTTACAAGTACTTAGTGTATCAGTTCTGTCAAAATTTGGAGTAACGGGTTAAGTCCTCCAAGGTCTCCTTCAGATACAGAAAAGCCTGTTCAGAATAGGGTTGGAATTTGTAATGTGTCTATCATGCTAAACTTCTTTTGGTAATGAGGATTTCACAAGGAATTACTCGCTTGGCTCGAAGTTAAACATTGCAAAATGGCAGTGGCAACATACTCGCAGATGTGCAGGGGACGGCTACCAGCATGAGCAGTAGAACAACCTGCGGATTCATGACAATCTTCGTGGAAACAATAAAAAGGTAAAAAATAATCAAAATCGAATGCATGTGGCTACTAATATAGCACAGTGATCAATTGACTTTCAACCAATAATTCAAAGGTAAGTAATAATAAATGGTAAATAATAACAATGATAGCAATACTAATAATAATTCATAGAGGGCTAGCTCGAAAACCTAACGGTTCCTCCAGCCTCTAGGCTTTAAAATGATGCAACTATGTTTATTTTGCCTGTTCATTATAATCATTTTTCTTATTTCATTGTAATTCCATTTTTGTGAGAAATAAAGACTTGTTGTTGTTGTTGTAGTAATTACATTTGTATTCTTTTTTACTGTACGAAAAAATGTAATTCAAGGTAAAGGGCATCTAACTAGCTTGCTATATTGTGCCCTTCTCCATCCTCCTATCTTACTTGTAATTATTCATTAGACTCTAATCTGCTGAAATGGAGGAAAAAATAAATACCTAAAAAAAATTAAATAAATAAATAAATACCAAAAGAAATAAAATAAAATAAAGTAGTAATTATAATAATAATAATGATGATAATGATGCTACTATGGTCCCAAGCTATTGAGAAACGATCGAAATTGGGTTTGAAAACTTGTTGTGCATTTGATATTTCACCATTAGAACTTAGAATGAAGATTTTATGTTGACATTAGCAACAATGAAATGTTCTGATATACACAGTGCAGCTCAAAGATAAGGGGACATTGTATAGAAGTACCATGCGCATGTATCAAGCGACATACGTCGACATACTCGCATAAATACGCGTATGTCCTTCCCGTATGGGCCTTTGTTATTCATAGCTCTACCTGTGCTTTGAGTGGCATTGAGTTGTAGAAAAAAGAGATGGTACTGTAAAAGCGCCGGCTGCTCGCATGACATGGGCAAAGTAATTATGAAAACGTCCATGAGAGTTATCGTGTTGAATATTTCTGTCTTATGATAAAAATATGACTGTTCTTTTTTATTTATTTTTTTATTTATTGCATTTTTTTTTGTTTTTGTTGTATTGAAATTTGTGGTCACTTACACCTGTATAATAATATTATGGCATTTCTACTTGTAAGGGAGCCAAAAAAGGAACACTTTACCTTTCTTGCACCTTGGCAGTGATCTGACTCAAAACACTTTTACAATCTGAAAAAGCAAAACATAATCAATTAAGAAATTGGAGTTCGTATCAAACTGAGAAAACTAAAGAATAGAAATTGAATTATTCATAAATACATTTTGATTATCTATGTTACTTGTTCGTCACAGCGTTCCTGAAGCCACTTCTGAATAGGCAAGCTTAACAAGAATTTTATCACCAATCTGCTCCTTACAGATACTGGTTCCAACAAGGTAAAAGAAACTGAATTCGACATAAACTGAGACTTCTTGATATGAAATTTGATAGAGCATTGTTAAGCATCAAAAGTTCAACGCGTTTCAAATAAGCAATTACCTTCGGTGCAAGGCGTGTCAGAGAGAAACCCCCGAGAAAATAGATAGTTACTCGCGGGAAAAAGAACGTTCTCTTGAGATAGAAAAGAAAATGATAATAGTCTTTAATTTATTAGTAGTTAGCCGTTTCCTTTAGAACGAGCGGCCAAGAAAAAATAATGTAGATTAAACAAAACATAATAGCTAATTTAACCGACAGGTGCTGTAAAGAAAAATGTCCAACAAATCTTTTTTTTATCTATTCTAGCGCACGGTCGTTTCCCGTCCGTTGATAACAATGAGTGGATTACCTCAGAATTGCATGATCTCTCCCACGGATTTTTTTTCCCTCCAATGTTGTCTTGTTTTCTTCCTATTTAGTGTACTATTTTAAGACAAAATATTTCAGCAGTTTTCCTTTTTTTGTCAAGAGGAAAACAGGTAAATGTGCGAATATAATTCAGCTATGACGACCACTTAGATCTAGAACTATAAAAGCAACGCTTATTTAACAAGCACTTTATCAGAGATAAAGCATACAGAAGCAAAGTACTCTAAAAAACAATTGGCCCAAAATGCTAAATATACCGAGATAATGGTATTAACACAACAACACTCTTATGTCCGTCGAAGTCGCCCCGATCAGAATTAGAATTAGTACTTGTATGGTACTAAAAACCATCAGCTTTAAAATAATCATTTAACAACTGAGTCGAAATAATAGAGATGATGATCACCGGCGATGATCAATTATACACGGCACATCATCAGCAGGTAACAACTGAATTACATGATATTTAGAATAGCCATGTTTTCAATGTTCCACACGGTACAAAAATAGCCTAGAAAAAATTACCTTTCTCTAAGGATAATTAATAGATTCCTGCAGAACAAAGTCGAAAGTCGCTGAATATAAATATTCCTTCCGTGATAGCAAAAACCAAAAAAAGGAAGACGGTGACGTTAACTTTGCATAAAGATGTATTTCAGAATCCAATTCTCTTTAAATGTCGATGACCTCACCTCGAATAGAGCAAATAAGAGGGCAAGAAAATTATAAGCTTGCAACCATCTGGAGAATGCAATTAACTTCTGAATAAACGGGTTTCTATAAATATAATTTTATTATCACTTGGTTCCGTAATGATAGTCAATCCAACACGTTGGAAAATTCAGATCGAGAGTAACTGAGGTATCTTATGGTTCTTATGAAATTTTTTATAACACTATTAAGAATAAAACGTTCAAGGCGTTTTAAATGAGCAACACTTTTGACGCGAGCAATTCTAAGGAGAAACCCTCCGTAAAAAAATTTGATAGTTATCAGATAGGTAAACACTGCTCTGTTGGGATAGAAAAGGCGAGAATAACAATAACAATAATGACGATGATGATACATGTAAATAACAAAAATACTAATAACCATACTAATAAAATGATTAATGATAATCTATAGATGGGTAAATTCTCATGTAGCTTTAATGTTTTCGAATACCGTTGCTGATCGGCAAATTAGCATAATATTCTTCTTGTTGATCAAAGATTAGAATCATGACATCATCATTCTTTTGAATCAGCCAATCAAGTGAGAGATCCTTGAAGCTTGAAGCCATTTGGTGACAAATAAAGTTTAGTGGCGTCATTAGACTGTTTCAACCGTCAGCTGTCAAGCAATTTTCCCATTTCCAACAGTTTCTAATTTCCTTTCTCTTTGTCTTTCTTCGTTTGTTTTTTGTTTTTGTTTGTCGTTTTAGTTTGGTCTCGTTTTGTTTTTCAAGTGTATATTGATTCGTCTTTCTTTTTCTATAACCGTTTCTGTTCATTTTTTAGACAGTTATCAGTAACTGGCAAGCGTTTATTTGCGATCAAGCGGCTAACAAAAAAATGAAATTTTAACGCCTACAATGCAAATAAACCAAAATAGATAAAACGTTCACTTCACCGACAGGCGCCGAGAAGAACAATGTCCAACATATATAGTCTCCTACAAATATGCATACTAAGGCACTGTTTGTTTCCACCTCTTGGCGACAAAAAAAAGGGGCACTAGAGAATTTCAAAATTTTTGTCATTTAATTCTCCCTTTATTTTTTCGTTTTTTATGTTTTCTTTTGATGTACTTTGTTTTAAAACAAAAATGCTTCCTTCGTTTCTATTTTTTTCAAGAAGAGAATCGCGTGAGCGTGGGATGTAATATGTTGGCTGGCTTACTCTCTGGAAAGATAATAGGCAAACAGGGGTGGACTGGGGGGAGGTTAAACCTTTAACTTTCAAGATCTGATTGTCAATTGTCCCCTCTATGTGCTACACATTTCCTTTTTAATCGGATACAAGAATTTGATGTTAGATCAAGATAACAACCTCTACCTGATAAGTTTGAATATTCTCATTACCTGTCTGCTGAATAATGTATGGATATCATAGGAAGAAGATTCATAGTGATCACCACTGGGAGTGAAAGGCTAACCAATCCCACTTCCTCTGAGAACAATTTTTAAAAGGAATAATAATAATAATGAAAAGATAAGAAAAACAATATCTCTTGGCAATAGATTTAATCTAAACGCCCACCGAGTGACGCATGTCGATTTTTTTATGGTTTACGGAACATCTTGCAAAGATATAAAACACTCAGTTGAAGAAACAATGGATTAGTAGAAAGGCTCGAGCATATGGAATAATGTAAAAGATAACTTTAGGGAAAAAATAACGCAAGTCAAATGACATCGATGAAGTAATGCAAATTAAAGAAAGAAACTTCACCGAAGTCTGTTTTTCATTTTTCGTTCTCCCCCTTCTCCCGGGGTCTTTCGAAGAAAGAAAGGCTCCTAAACATGCAATCTGTCTCCGGATCTCTCACATGATTGGCTGAGTCAAAAGAATGATAATGTCATGATTCTAATCTTTCATCAACAGGAAATATATAATGCTAATTTGCCGATCAGCAACGGTATTCGAAAACATTAAAGGTACACGAAATTTACCCATCTATAGATTATCATTAATCATTTTATTAGTATGGTTATAAGTATTTTTATTATTTACATGTATCATCATCGTCATTATTGCAATTGTTATTTTCATTCTCGCCATTTCTATCCCAACAGAACAGTGTTTACCTATCTGATAACTATCTCTGTTTTTACGGAGAGTTTCTCCTCAGAATTATTCACCGTCAAAGGTGTTTGCTCATTTGAAACGCCTTGAACGTTTCATGCCTAGCAGTCTTATAAAAAAAATAATAAACCTAAGATGCCTCAATTACTCTCGATCTGAATTTTCGAACGTGTTGAATTGAGTATCATTACGGAACCAAGTGATAATAAATTTCTAATTATAGGAACCCGTTTATTCAGAAGTCAATTGAATTCTCCAGATGGTTGCAAGCTCATAATTTTCTTGCCCTCTTACTGGCTCGATTCGAGGTGAGATCGTCAACATTTAAAGAGAATGATTTTTGGATTCAGAAATGCATCTTTATGCAAAGTTAACGGCACCTTCTTCCTTTTTTCGGTTTTTGTCATCGCGAAAGGAATACTTATATTTAGCGACTTTCCACTTCGTTCGGCAAGAATCTATTGTTATGAGTAATTGTTGTTGCAAATAGAAGCTTCTAGAAATCCCCAGACTGCTTATTCATGCTGACATCAAGTGACGCCTATCTGGCAGCAAATTATATAATTTGTGAGATGGATTTGAGATAGACAAAAACAGATCCGTAGATAATTTCATGCGTCTGTCATAGAGCAAAGCTAAACCGTGCCTGTCTAAAGAGTCATGGTATGACAGTTCTGGTGAAATGATGGATAATGCGCGTCTTTGGATCCTTTCAATGTCATCACTAAGATACGCAGGTAACGCATGATGGAATATTTGTGCGCAGTATTCCAGAACAGGACGTACAGTTGTACAATAAAAATTAATTATGTCATCCGCTGGAACGCGGGCTCTCTTTAGGAGGACTAAAAAGTATAATCGTTTGTTTGCTCCTTTTATAACATCATTGAAGTGGTTATTCCACTTAAGGTTACACGAAATAGTCACGCCTAGGATCCTAGCCGACTCTACCGTCTCTAATACTTTGCCATCGACCAAGAGGGGAGTGAAATGGTGTTTCTGCCTTTTGTAGTCGATGACCATAACTTTGCATTTGTCAGCGTTAAGCTGCATCTTCTGTTCTTTGGACCAATCCACCACCGCTTTGACAGCGGTTTGGGCGTCACCTAATGCGTTACGCGGGACGATCTCTGCCACCGTCGTGTCATCAACGTACTTCCAAGTTTGAACCTGGGGAAGTCTTAGATCGTTCATCATTAGCAAGAAGAGCCATGGCCCCAATTTTGTCCCCTGAGGTACACCAGCTGGTACGGGGCCCCACTCAGAGAAACAATCAGCAGATAATTTTACGCATTGGTAGCGATGCACTAAGAAGTCGACTACCCAACGTGCCACTCCCCGAGGGATATCAAGACTGTAAATTTTGTGTGTGAGCAGTTGATGGTCAATGTAGTAAAAGGCTTTGCGGTAGTCAAACAGGACCACCCTGACTGCAGATCCCGGGCCATCAGTTGCGCGCGTCCAGTGATGGAGCATGGACGTCAGAGCTAGGGCCGTGGAAGATTTCGGTAAGGCTCCAAACTGGTCGGGATCGATAATTTTCAACACAGCCGGACCGATGAACGCAGATACCACGAGGTTTCGGCTAATTTGGAAATTATTGATGTGAGGGAAATGGGTCGTAAGTGCCTCGTAATAGACCTCGCTCATCGAGGTGTGCGCCAGGAAACACCGGCAGATGACAATGAAGTGCGCATACTCGATTGTCGAGCTTCAGTGTAGCGTACCACGGGCACACGACTAGACATTGCACGAGGGCTTCACGTGGGCTGATAGATATGAAGCCGCATAAGCAAATAATTTGCAACCCGCGTTTTGAGCGCAAAATCAAACTAGTGAGGTTGAAGTTGAACAGTAATTCTCAGTATTTTGCATTTTCTGATCAGCTCGCAAAGCAACAATACCGGCAGAGCTAAAGCTTTGTCAACGAGAGGAAATTGTTATGATTCAAGTTTGTGGAGAGAGGGTTTAGAGTGAAAATAGGACGAAAAGAAAGAGAATATCATCGTTTAGTACATTCCACAGTGGACTGTCGATGCTTAACGCTTCTTCAACCGCAATTGTGAGGGGTATTTACAACTCACCGTGTCAAAGTTTTGTCCTGTGTACTCCTTGACCAGCCGTTTAATGGGTCCCGTTGCCTTCGTAATTTGGATACAAAGCCGTTTTGCAATGGCTTGTCCATCTAAAGAATTAACACCGCATGAGTCAAAATGATACCGTAGAAAGCCTACACTACAATCATTTCATTACGATATGTTGGTTAGCTCTAATCGGGCGTCTTATCGACGACTGTTAGCACTGGAACATATCAATGCAATACCTGCATATTTCTTCATTAGCTGTGAGAGAAACCACCTTTCTGAGCACTTGACATGCATGGATAGTAGCAAGTCTTCTCGACGCTTGTCTTGCAAATCGCGGAGGTATGCAATATACATGCTGCAGTCAGGAGACCATCGGGGTTGGCCGCCCTCGAGGTTCTTTAGCTGTTGATCCAACCTATTATCAGCAGAAAGGAAAACATTGGAGAAAGCAAAAATTTGGTTGGAATTATAGATTTGGTTTTGCATTGATTTGCAGTGCAAAATAAAACGGATGTCATTTATTTGTCATGATTATTTTTGGTCGTTAAAGGTGAACCATTCCAAAGAAGATCACAGCCGACCGAGTTGCAAGATAAAAAAGACTGGTTAGAGGTCAAAATCAACTAGGCATTCCTCGCGAAATTTGATAATAGCCTGGGACTCAGCGCGTCTTGTGTTGGAACTCGCCCTGTGACTAATCATCGTAAATATAGTTTGCACACGGGAATTACATCTGACCTTGATACAGTCAAAAAAATTACTTGCAGTAATATCAGAGTAATAATGCCGAGAAAAGCGCGATCACTTTCGAAGAGGAAGACCATGTAATCCTGTATCATTATATCTTTCGGATCAAAAATGGCGGGCTTTTCAATCTTCGAAACTCTACACGTTATGGATTCGTTGTGGTAAACTGTCTATTTCTTTTGGCCACGGCTGCATTGGATAGCACCTCTGAACTCAGTAATCTTTTGGATACTTGGCGAAAGGAAGATCAGGATAATGTATCACCCGTTAAAACACTGAAAGAGTTTGTGAAGTGTAATATCGCAGGAAAAAATATCTGATTCCCAAATTGGGAATTTCTAAGAAATTCCCAAAGTTAAATCCCAATAACGGGTATGACATGGGAATTTGCATGAAATTCCCAAAGTAAAAACCCAGCATTGGGTATTACGTGGGAAAGTATATGCCAAGATTGGGAATTAGTTAGGATTTTGTTACAGGAAAAAGTACAAATTCCCAAAATTGGGAGTAATAAAGGAACTCCCAATGTAAAACCCAATATTGGTTATTACATGAAAAGCAGTGTAGCAATCTTGGGAATTTAGTGGGACTTTTAAGACTATTTCCCAAACTGAAACCCCAATCCTGGGTATTACACAAGAATTTCAATAAATTTCCCATTGTTAAAACCCAACATTGGGAATAGTGTTGCAGACTTTGGTAAATTGGTGGAAACTTCTGCCCAAAAGATCAATTTCAAATTGGGAACTTTGCAAAAGGTAAAAAAGGAAGAGTTTATATCAAAATTCCAAAACTGGCAATTTCTCAAACTTGTAAAAAAGCAACTTTGCTGAAATGAAATTGTTTTGGAAAAAATATGGGTGAAGCATTAGGTTTCGAGACAACTTTCCCAAATGTTATTATAGATTGTTGGACTGCTTCTATTTTATTACACTTTACTCCAACAACAAAAAGCAATAGTGGAGAAGGGGACATCCAAAGCGCCTGAGCACCATACTAGGGATACTCCCAGTGAGTTCAGTATCATTCAATGTTAAAATGCACAATTTCTATACTTTCCTCTAAGAGGTTTACGTCCAACAGCTGGGAATTGCATCAGTACGTGTACAGAAATGCATGGCAATTACAATGTGTTTGCATGTTTGGAACTTGACTTGACTTGACTATGACATAAAAATCAAGAGAGTTCCAAATTATAACATTGTTTGAAATTTAAAACCCTGAAAAATGATATGTTGACTTTGAATTATTGAAGAATGTCTTGGGCATATCAAAATCATGGTCAAGTCATTTGCCAATACATTTTTTGCTGTGTAAACTTTAAAACGTATGTACCCAGATCTGCATTCTTATCATCAGATATTAAAAGTTAATACCTGTACCAAGATGATGACTGATTGCCTGAACATGAATCCTTTCAAGGAAACAGCAGCAATGTCCCTTGGAGTTCTTTAAACATTCGTCCATTACTCTGCCAATTTCCTGCAGATCTGTCAAGTATACTTTTGAAGTGTACTTGCTGAGGGTGTGTACCTTCACGAATCCAGAGACCTGATTGCCTACCCCAACGAGGATGGGGTATATAAAACTGCACCTGGACACTTTGAGTCCTTTCCTGAACTGCTAACACCACTGCTCTCCATGGGTCTGGGTCATCACCCTTTATGAGTAACATATCACCCACTTCAGGATAACAGGGAACAATAACACTGGAGAGTGGAAAGCACTGTCTCTGAAAGTCGATACAAATGTAAATGCTTGGATCATGAAGATCTTCTGGATCTGGAAAAAGCATAACCTTCCGCTGGATTTTAGAAGAATGGACAATCTTTTCAGTACTTGAAGGCCTTACTAAGGCTCCCTTGCTCCATTGGTGGAGTTGCTTTTCAGAGTTATAGATCACTGCCTGGAAGCAATCTCCAACAACAAATAAATGATATTCGTGGCTTATGTTTGTCCTTAGCAGCTGAGTAATAGTTAAAACACATTCATCGCCATCTTCAGTAGAAACAATTATGTTTTCACCTACTCTATAAAGCATTCCTTTGTTGCCATTAACACTGGTGAAATAGATACCACGACATTCTTGTGCCACATCACTAAGGCTTTCACCTGTTATACCTTGATCCTTGCCAAACTGAGCAAGGATGGAATTCCTTTGCACTTCTTCAAATAAATGAACATGTTTTGATGCTCCAACTAGTATACCGTTAATTTTGGCCAGGTGATTTGCTTCATCACTGTAATGCTGTTTGGCATTTTCCAATTCAGCTAGAGATCCATAGTGTGCCTCCTTTGGATAAGAAACAGTTTCTGCAGAAGAGTTTCCTTGCGCTTTCAAAACGCCACCAATGAGAAACGTCCAAAGAACAGAGGCGGGGAAATTAGCCACTCAAGAGAGGTAATATATTACAAAAAACATTCTCGCGCGCTTTTAGCATTCAGTTAAAGAAATAAGATATAAATGTCTCTGGTAAGTTGTCGTTTAGTTTTCAATTTCGAAATTAATGCGAAATGATTCTTTTCTGTAATTCCCGATTGACAGTGGTGTTTTTTCAGAACTTCAGAGAGGACGTGCGAGGAAGTCAAGGGGTGGGTCATGAGCATCTTCAACGATGAGAGCATTGCGAAGCGATTTGTGGAAGAGGAAATAACCGGAACTACTTTGCTATCCCAACGCATTCTAAACGACAACTCGATGGAAAGGCTTGGCCTTAACACGATTGGGAAGAAAGAAAAGTTTTCTTCATCAGTTCAGAAACTAGGTTAGTAGAATTGAGCTTAAATATTTTAGATTAAGCTTACTGTGAGGCAGACACTGGGAGAAAAATGGTTTCTGTGAAACATTTATAATCCGTAAGCTTCTTTAGCCCCACTAGGCGAAAAATTTAGCATTTGATCACAAAGGATTAACTGGGAGAAATGCTTTCTTTTCAGTCAGTGAAGTTCTCGCGGGCTTCATGGTGTCACGTGGCTTTTCCCGCTCTGAAAGTGATTATTCCAGAGTGATTTTAAAACGTTTTCTTTATTTTTCTCATGGCATGGGCTTCTACCAGTAACTGAATTCCATGCTTGTATTGTATATAGCTTGCATTGTCGATGTCCTCACATGGTTCTCTCCTTTCTCCTTTTTTTTTTTTTCTTTTTTCTTTTTTACTAGTCACTAAAAGAGGATCTGTAAATGCTTGTACTTCTGTGGCGGGTAAACAGCTGGATGGCAGACAAAAAGGAAAACTAACCCTTGATCCTGCTACAAAGTCAATTTACCTAACAGTGTAAGCATGATGTAACTACAGTATCACTGTCATAGAAAATGAATGTTTTCAGTGAAATGTGAAGAAAAAATATTTTGCAAGGCCTTTAGTCTCCGACTGTGAAGATCATAACAACAGGCATTTGCTTAGTGTCGAGTCAAATCAGACCAATAGATATTCAATATCTGGTCATTTGCACATGGAAATCATGGTACTTGAAGCTTGTATGTGGTGGTATTTTTTAGACTATTTATCTTCTTGCTCTTTCTAGGGTATTTTGACACTGCTAAATATCATCCAATACTCCTTGCCTCAAGAATCAATACTGCTGCATTTATTACTGTTTTAAAGCTACATCCTACTAACTTCTTTTTTTTTTTATTCATCAGACGAACACGCATCCGTAGGGCCACAGAAAATGAGTTTCCTGGTAATAGTATCCCAACATTTAGAAGCAACCAGAGGCAAAAAAACGACTAGACAAGTTAGTGAAGCAACTAGCCAATTCATGCTCAATTGAAGAAGTTAACTTTGGAGAAGGTACACTGTAGCTACATGTAGACAAGTTGTTTTCGCTTCTAACAAATTTATTATTATAATGTTTCAAACTTCCATCGTGTTTAATTGCAGAGGGTATTCGGTCACATATAATGTCAGTGCTCAATGAAAGAAGGAGAATGGTCACCCTCGGATATAACTATGAGGAAGTATGTTTAAATAAAGGACCCCTCTCCATATTAACTTATTTAGAAAAGAGGAAGCTACCCTTAACAGCATACACTTTTTTGTGTGTTTATGTGCAGAGTTGTTCTCTCACATGTACTATATTGAACATATCTATTTAGGATAAAAGGAAGTCAAGCGACAGTACAATTGAAGGTGAAGGAAGCCCACCGTGCTCACAGATGAAAAGGCACAAAAGTGATCACAAGTCAGATAATCAGAGTGACACTGAAGATTCCAGGTCAAGCAATGCTGATGATAACTCTGAAGAAGGATCAGGCACAAATGGTAATCGTCAATTATAAATTTAAAGGGTAATGCGTAGTTCCATAAAATATTCATACCTCCCCCACAAAAGGGATTCTTTTACAAGAACCCCCACCCCTCTGGAAAGTCCAATTAAACTTGATACATTTCTTTAAATTTTTTGGACTTTGAGAACCCCACCACCAAAGTATAGTGATATGTAAGGAATGCTTTGAGTTGATTTCTACATCTTGACAAAGATGAATTATAGCTGGCTTTATTAATACACACCATGTTCAGCCAGCTCCAGATCTTTCAACATCTATCTTTAGATAACTGCTTTGTGTGGTATGGAGTCAGTTGGCAGGTCATTGATCCTTAAGCATGGCAAATTTCTCAAATGTTTCTGATAGCAAATTTAGGACTCCACTATTGATCATGTATTCAATTCAACTAAATTTATTTTCCTCCGAGTCGTGTTTTCAGAGATTTGAATTTATAGATATAAAGTTGAATATTTAGTGAAGCAAAAGTATGTTTCTGAACATATCATGGATTTCTTTGCAATAAAGTCTTTAAATAATGGTTTTAGTACATCACTATGCAATGTTTGACTGATAAGTCACTGAGCTATGTTATGATTAATAATAGAGTAATAATACTTACAATGGTTCTTATCACTGAAATTTGTATCATTAAGGAATCATTTTAAAGTTTTCCCAATCAATGAAACTATTGGCAGCTTTATTAAAGCAACATAGCGAATTTCTGAAATGCAGAAAATGAGGTAACACTAACAATAGACCATGTTGTTCTAAATGGTGCGCATGGAACTTCCATACCTTAAAATTTAGATAAAGCGGTAGTTAGAAATATATATTAGTTCATAACTTTTTGCATTCAATACTAACAATATTTTCTTTTATCATTATTTCTCTCTATTTTCCAAAATGAAATTAATCTCCAGGCGGTAAGTACCCACCATTTTATTTATTTACGCGAATCACAGACATTCTAACGTTTGTAAAATTTGTATTGTTTTATTGTCAACTGACTTCACATCACTGAACTAGTTATACTTAGCATTTGACAGCCCTCATGATGCTTTTTCAACACTAGTTGATGCAGAAAGCCAATTATATATATATAAGCTACTTATTATTGCATTGTTATAAAATATATTGTTTTATTGTAATACTTTTGATGGCAACATATCTGCTTTGTACTGCATTGTCCTAATAAAATGGAAAGTTGGAGTTAGATTACTTCTTGGCTTACACAAAGAGGGTTTCATCCTTATCTTGTCGACAAATCAATATGTATTAAAAAACCTTCCTCAAACATACTGGAATTCTTATATATATTAAATTAGCTTGTCTCAGCTATTATTAGCAATGTAATATGTGAGAAGTTTGATGCGAAATCTTTTGTTTAAGGAAGGTTTATCTTACAATTATAAATTACTACTGTTGGTTTAGCTTCAGTACCAAGGAAGGACTATCTGATGAAAATCAGAGCTCCCAATGGTGGAAGAGCTGAAAATATTAAAAAATTGGCAATTCAATAATCCCAAACAATTGTAGAAATTGGGACTAATATATTCTTGAATTCCCATTTCAAGTTATGTTTGGGTTTTAATTGGTAATTTTCAAATAACCCAACATAAAACAATTTGAATTCCCAATTTGGAAATTGGAAATTGCTATAAATTCCCTTTTTGTTTCCAATGAAAATCCCATTTTTGAAGGCGATTCCCAATTCTGGGATATTGTAGAATACCCAAAAATGGGAATCTACAATACCCAACAAGATGGACATTGGGATCGGAACAGTCTCACATTCCCAATTTAGGCAATGTTTGGGTTTTTCTAGGGATTATTTTAGAAACCCATTAATATCCCATTTAATTACCGATATGGGAATCTGCAATTTTTTTCCTGTGATAGTTGTAGTATTTTGGTAAAATTTCCGCACAGCCCCCTACTATCGTAAAACAAATCTGTTTCCCCAATGGCAATGTGTTGTTTTTGTCATTGTTTTCTCTATCCAAGAACTGAATGCATAATGTAGGATGGGGCGGTGCAGAAATTTTACCCTGCTTTTGATAAAACTGTTGTTGGATTGGCAAGTGGCTGTAATTACACACCAAAAAAAAAATCCTTTTCCCCTCCCAGAACGAATGAAACATAGCATGGAAAGGCACTGTTCCGAAATGATGAATTTATGGACAAACTAATGAACTCCTACATCATGAGCACTGTGGAACAGTTTGATCTGAACTGCACTGCAGCCAGAGTGTTGTTAAATGCCATGCCTGGGCTGGAAAGTGCTGCAGTTTTTCAAGATATGGTAAATTTAGTAAGGTATTCTAAATCCTTCAACTCCCAAGATCTGATTTAAATTCTCTCCTCTAGCTGCTACACATTTCCTTGTAAATTCGTTATGAGAATTTGGTGTTTCACACTTTTCACACTTTTCTTTTTTTATTTTCTTACATATTTACAAGATATTAGATCAAGATGACAACTTCTTCCTGATAAGTCTGACTATTCTCATTACCCTTTTGCTGGATAATGTATGAATATTATAGGGAGAAGTTACTTGTTAATCACTTCTGGGAGTTAAAGTGTTAATAATCTTAAGATGTGACATTTTTTTGTCAGCTTGAGTTTCATGTTAAAGTCCAGAAATTGTGTCCAGTTTCTGTGGCATGGCACTCCCTTCCTTTTTAGAAAAAAATAAATACTTAATATTAACTCGCACAATTTCTACTTCATCAAATTATGGATAAAAAAATATATGAATTTCTTTTAGTTACATTATGAAAAAGAAAAGAAAAAAAAAAAATTTTATTTGTTGCTCTCAGTCACCTCACTTCAGTGGAAAAATCTTTAAAAAAAATGCAAACTTTTCAGATTCCCTTTCATTTTTCCTTATTAAGAAATACATATTTCTTTAACAAAGTAAGAGAGATGGTAATTTTTGAGCTTGGTAAAGAAATAGAGGAAGATGTTTTTTGTCTTGTCACAACAAAGAAAAAATTCTGATCTGAGTCCCCATGTTGAATCAAACCTTAGATCTTGGGATTCTGGGGTCTGATGCTCTATCAGTGAGCCACAGAGACTCTACGGTGAGTGAGGTTTATTACAAAGTTCAGTGACACTTGTCCTGCCTACTGCTAGGATCAGCAATGTTGTTAGCATCATGTTTGTAAACAGAATATGACTCAGAATTTTTTCTTTGTCCTACACAAGTGACATGATGAAAAACATCTTTCTTTATTTCTTTACTGAGTTCAAAACTTACCATCTCTCATTCTATTTATAAACATGATGCTATGCAGGACACTATGCAGGATGCATGTCATGTGAACTTTGTAATAGACCTCACTCACTGTGGAGTCTCTCTGGCTCAGTGGTAGAGCATTGGAGTGCGGAATCTGAAGGTCTGAGGTTCAATTCCTCATGGGGACTCAGAATTCTTTCCTTGTCCCACACTTGTGATGAGACAATAAACATCTTTCTCTACATATTTCCTATCAACAAATTTGATGTCAATCATGTACATGTAGGAAGCAATGCTCAATCAATTATGCAAGTGGGCCAGAGAAGCCTTGGACCCCTAAGATCATATGCTACAGGTATTTATATCATAGTTTACTGGTCTTACTTTACACAGTACTTCAGGCTTTGAACATTTTGGTCACCATACCTGAAAAAGAGAAAAAAGACAATTTAGTTGACAAAATATTTAGCATCAAGTGGCCTCCTGGGGAAAATTAGATTTATCTAATTCTTGTACTGTTAGCTTCTGAATTAACTCAATTTTGTGTACATGTTTATTAACTGGGTGTAAGTAGAAGGTTGTTTTAGTTAGGTGATCCAAGGTAGTGTACAAGGTTAAGATATAGATAGTCATGGTTTCATTGAGGATTCTAATATTCCTTTTTGTTCATTTTTAATGTGTATTGCTGCAGTTGCATATTTAATTTGTTTTTAATTTCAAGTATCAAGTAATAGAAACTTTGATAATTATTTTATTAACAGGTCTTTTAGCATTTGCCATGGAGAGCCAGGATATTGCTGCAGTATTCAGAGAAGAAAACTCTACCTTGGTAAGTCAGTATAGCAACTTAAAAGAGTGACCAGCATCTAATTTCTCCTTACAATATCTCCCCTGAATCAAACATAAAGGCTATGAGAACAAAGGAAATGATCACCAAATAAAGAAGCTTTTGACATCTTGTTAAATAAATTCTCCAAGTCAACAACTAAAGAAATGTATATAGAACAGTATGGAGAATATGTATACTGATGTTAGGGTGAAAAGGGGTTTTTAAAATATTGCACCTTAGCTTTGTGCTTAACAGCATTTGTTTTCCAAAAGTCAGAGTGTATAGTTGGGTTTACACTTAATTCTCAGGAATTTTCTAATGTCACTCATGGCATTTTTGTTTGGAACACCTTTTTTAAACTATATGCTGAGGATTAAATGTTAAATTTCACATATTAAGGTTCCTTGTATGCTGTGGCAGCTGCACATTTTAAAGGACTTGTCAGACCTTACACAGTCCCTTGTGCCAGACCTGCTAAACAGAATTATGGGTGGGGTGGGGGTGAGGGGGGAGTGCCAGCAAGGAAGTACTCCAAGCAGGTTTGCCCTGCACAAGCCAGCTCAGTTTCCTTAATATTAATAAATATTATCTTTTTGTTTCAGGCAAAAGTTGTCTTAAAGCAAAGCATCCGTTGTTAATTAAAACAAGCAGGGGTTTCTGTTCCACTGGAAATGTAATTTGTGCACTTAAGGGAGGGTACCACATAGTCCTTATGTCCTTTTTCCTCTCCCCCCTGACTCTTGGCATGCAGCAGAGACTAATTCTGCAGTATCTGACTCCTTGGGGGAATATCAGGAGGTATGTGCTGTAATTAGGCACTTGAGCATTTAATGATATATGAAGAACAGAGAGAGTCTCTCCACTGAAGTATGTGGGGAGCTTGTGGGAAAAGGGCTCTTAATCAAGGATTAATTAGAAATGTCTTATAACTTGAAAAATTTGAGTTTGGACCGTCTTAACTAATCGTGCTCGAGCAAGAAATATTTTTTGGATGAAGGGACATACATTGGTCTTGGTCAGAAGATAACGCACTCGGAGCAAGAATTTTTGATCATCATATGCGCTTTCACTGAACGTGCGCGAGCAAAAAATGCTTTTTGGATAAAGGGACATAAATTGGCCTTGGTCAGAAGATAATGCACTCGGATCAAGGATTTTTGATCATGTGATGCATTTTAACTAATTGGCGCGAGTAAGAAATAATTGTTGGATGAAGGGACATACATTGGCCTTGGTCAAAAGTTAATGCACCCAGCTCTGAATTAAGAGGTTCTATTTGAGCAGTAGAAAATTTTATCAGTTGCTATGGCAACTAAAACAGTCGTAGCGTAGCCTGGAGCATTGCTTGGCCATTGATTTATCTTGACACATTTTTCTTTGAACATTTCAATTCAGCTGTTGCCGACAGTGTTTGAATCTAAAGCCCGGGATCTTGTAATGCACTACATTACATTTATAGGCCAGGTGGATCTACAACTTGTCTTTGAAGCCCTCAAGTTAGGTAGGTAGGAGGCAGTAACGTCATGCTTTTGTGTTGTACGTTTAGAATTTCATGCAGTTATGGTTGGTTTTCACCCTCGCCGGTGTCCTTACAAAAAGCGTACAGCGACATGATCCTGTGAAAATCAAACTGATAGAATCAGCAAGAAGCAAAATACTGATGTTACTTGTGACTCCTTCGCTAATGATATGTGAAAAATAAATTGCTGGAGTTTTGAGCCATCGGTTAGCTCAGTTAAGAACTGGCATTGCTTGTGATTCCGACAATCGAGTTTTCACTGGATCATAAGCGTTGGAGTTTTTAGCAGAATCGGAAGAAAAGAAATTGCTCGGAATATTCCAACTCTTATTTCGTCAAGCTTTTGGCTCCACTTACGACTCCGACTCTCGATTTTCTCTGGGTCGCTGGCACTCCTACGACTAATGAACAATTTGACTCCAATTCTGTCTTGTGTAAACGAACCTTCAGACACTCTACCACATTCATCCCTCTTGAAAAACACTACTTTAACTCTTCAACTCCCAGATCAAATTTGTAATTCTCCTTACTGTCAACCATAGAATTCTTATAATGTTAGTTCGGATAATTTAGTCTTGGATCAGCTAATCCTGCCCGAATTGATCATTTTCTTTATTCTCATTACTTATCTGGTTGATATTGTATTGATATTTTAAGGAGAAATTCTGTGTTGGTCATTCGTGGAAGTTAAAGGTTAAGACAATAATGCATTGTACCGACTGAGATCTGACAAAAAAGCCTCAGAATTTAAAAGCTATTTCCTTTTATTGTCTTTTTAGTATTTGGCATCCCTTCTTTGTCATAAAAAGTTTGCCACAAAATTTGTGACTCATAACGGTGTCCAGCGGTTACTAGAAGTGCCCCGCCCATCTGTGGCTGCTACGGATGTTCTATGTGTTTATATTATCTCGCTTACAATGAGGACGCCATGGAGAGGGTAAGACATTTTTCCATTTAAAAAAATTGTTTTTAGGTTTTTTGATTTGTAGTTGTAAGAAATGCATTATTTAGTGCAGATTTAACTTACCAATGATCTGTGAGTTATGAGCAGACCAGTTTTTTCTAAAAGAAAGAGGTAACCAGTATCATTCCGTTAAACATGAAATAACAATGAATAACACATCTCTGCTTATTTTTCATCAATCTCCCTCTCCCTTTCCCCCCCCCCCCAGAAAAAGCTTATTTATGTATAACGTATAACCTTCAGGTAGAAAAAACTTCACAGCACTTATTGCTGCATGAAGAGAGATAAGAAAGAAATAACCTTGCACAAGACTGGTTCATTTTTTGTGGACTTTTTGTTTGGATATTCCATGAAGTGGTCGAGTATGAAAATCTTTGCTACCCAAGCGGCTGGAATTCTAATCGGATCTTGCCGATTTACCCATAACTAGTGTAAACTCGCTTCTGTCTGTGGGCTCTACAGTGTCAGGATGCATACGTTTTTTTATGTTTATTAGGGATCTGTGGCAAACCACGACGGCTTAAAACGAGAACAGCACTTGAAACGTGAAATCACCAAAATTTGCTATGTCTGAGAACGGAAACCCTGATGGCATAGGAGTAAAATTTCCATTTGGAACTCAACCAGGCTCACATATGTTATGCTGAGGTTGTGGTCTGGCCCCGTAAGAGACGGTAAACACACCCAGCCATTCGCAAAATCCGAACCAGAAATAAAAATTCATTATTTTAGTCGACGTCTTCCCCGGCGTTTCATTCCTGACTGCTCAAGTTCGCTATTATTTAACATTTTTTCCTTCCATCCCAAAGGTGATGAACAGACTTCAAGGCTTCACCCTGCTGTTTCAGTTGATCTCCCTATCGTCAGACTGGGGAGTGACAAGTAATAGGTACGTCATTGGAAAGGTCTGCCTTTAGTGTTGGTCAGCGGCTACTCGCACGATCATGCGTAGGAGACACGTTTTTGTAGTCCACCATGTTGATTGCACTAACCACGAATAAAGGAAGTTCTGTTACCAGTATTGGCCCCAGGACTGTCGGACTGTGCTACCGGAATTGGAAATTCTCGGAAATCGTTTCAACTCAAGGAATTGATGTTTTTGATAATTCAAAAATCAAAATCGTATCAGAACATTAGTTGTAGTGATTTTCTACTGCCTTCTAAAGGATACAGGTAGCCTTTTAGTATTATTGACTTAAGATTTTTCTTAATTTTTCTCACTGTATTTTAAATGCCATTTTTCGAGGCCTGTCCACTGCTCTATGTTTAAATGATCGATGGTTAATCCTTCCATAATGAATGGAAATTAACTATTGTTATATTAAAGTTCACACGGCAACCAGGTGGACCATCAGACATAGTTTGACGCTACTCTGGTTTGCAGATTTAATGAATGTAACCGAAGAAGTTACGATTCATAGACCCAACGATTCGACACTCCTGTCGAGTGCCTTCATCAGGGGTGATCTAAGCGCTGCAACAAGAGGTCCTTTTATATGATCACTAATTAGCGGCCTTTTTTTTCTGACGAGGTGTAAATAGGCGTCAGGAAGCAAACCGCCATCGTCACGATTTAAAGGAGCGTGGGCGGAGTTGATATGCCAAGCCTCCAAACAAAGGCGCTGATGGTAACGCCAATTAGTGGTGACAATTTTAGAATTATCCCACCCAATTGTATGGTTGGTTAAGCATGTATGCTCCAATAAAGCTGAAGTTTCCTTTTTGCAAAGAAAAACCGCTTTTTGGTGCTCTTTTAACCGTGTACCAAACTGACGTTTGGTCTGTCCGATGTATTCGTTGTCACAGTCATTGCAAGGAATAGTATAAATGGCGTCGGCTCGTTGTTCTTTCGTGACAGGATCCTTAGGTTTGGCGAAAATATGCCCCAAAGTCTGAAAAGATTTTTGAGCAACTTTAACGTTGTGGCTATTCAAAATTCTCTTGATGGGTTCCGTAACACCCTGTATGTAAGGAAAAACAGCAAAACTAGTCACTGGTTCCCTTTCATCAAGAGCGTTACTATTTGTAACTGGTTTTTGGCAGTTACGGAGAAAAATTTTTGTATAGCCATTTGCCTTTAGAACATTGGCAGTAAATTTCCTCTCCTCAGCCTTCGAATCGAGTGAAGATGGTAGACAGTCAGCCCTCCTAAGTAAAGTTTTGGCTACAGACTTTTTATGACAAATAGGGTGGTGAGAATCGAAAGCGAGGTATTTGTCGGTGTGGGTAGGTTTACGGTATACACTTGTCTCTAAATTACCCTGAAACCCTCTGGACACATTTAAATCAAGAAAGAGCAAATGTCTATCCTTTTCACGCTCAAGGGTGAATTGGATCGACGGCTCTACTAAATTCAAATGCGACAAGAGGCGCTCCGCTTCATTTCCGCATACCGCAGAAATAACATCATCGACATATCGTTTGCAGAAAAAGGGTTTAACCGGTGAAGTGGCTAAGGCCCTTTGTTCCACGTCTTCCATTACCATGGTAGCAATGACAGCAGAGACGGGCGAACCCATCGCTGTACCAAAAACTTGTTGATAGTAGGTGCCGTTATATGTAAATTGCGTTGTTTTGAGGCAAAAAGACAGCAGATGAATAATATCCTCCACAGGCAAAGAAGTTCTTTGTCCCAGGGAAGCATCTTCCCTGAGTTTTTCCTCCGCAACCTTAACGGCAAGATCAACTGGGATTTTGGTGAAGAGCGAAACAACTTCGAAAGATACTATTTCTTCACAAGCGTTAGGAGTTTTATCTCTTATGAAATCCGCAAATTCGCAGGAATTTTTGACAGTGTGATCAGTATTCCCAACAACAGGCGACAAAAGAGACAATGTTATGGACAAACAGCAATATCACGACAAAGCTTTGTCTCTGCTTAATGACAAGAATACGTATGCTGTCTTAAACTCTGATCCTACCAGTAAAACTCAAAGAAAGTTAAACAAAATGTTGCTTGATTTGAAAAAAGCTGGTAGAATTAGTGACACTACGTACAAAATGTTAAACAGTTGTGACGGCTTATGTCCACGTTTTTATGGCTTACCTAAAATTCATAAACCGGGAATTCCTTTGAGACCTATTGTCTCTTTTTTTAATTCTCCGAC
Source organism: Pocillopora verrucosa (assembly GCF_036669915.1). Classification (NCBI taxonomy): domain Eukaryota; kingdom Metazoa; phylum Cnidaria; class Anthozoa; order Scleractinia; family Pocilloporidae; genus Pocillopora; species Pocillopora verrucosa. Next base: position 572,217 of record NC_089322.1, on the reverse strand, counting down.
TTACGCAATTTCTGGTTATCTTGCGAGAATTTTGTCGCCTGTTGTTGGGAATACTGATCATAGTGATCATATAAAAGGACCTCTTGTTGCAGCGTTTAGATCACCCCTGATGAAGGCACTAGACAGGAGTGTCGAAACGTTGGGTCTATGAATCGTAACTTCTTCGGTTACATTCATTAAATTTGCAAACCAGAGTAGCGTCAAACTATGTCTAATTGTTGTTACTGGCATATTGAGTTCCTGAAAGTTTTCTCGCGAAAAAAAAAAACAACAACAACAACAACAACAAAAAACAAGCAAGGCGAAAATTCTTCATTTTGAAACTGACTTGATAATGACAAAGTTGCGTAAAGTTGAGTCAATATCGGAGTCAACACGATAATCTTTGCTTACCTCTTCCCTTCTCCCCCTCAACGTTGTTCTCCTCCCAGTCTTAGGCTGATTCAAGTTAATGAAAAAATTGCTTCTCAAACGTTAGGAAAACGTTAGGAATTCAAAAGTACTTTGCGTTTAAAGTTTTAAGCTACCAGGCCGAGTGCGTTCCTTTTTTTTCCAGTTCTCGGTTCAACTATGATATAGGCCTGACTCTTTTTTCATTTTTTATTTTTTTCAACTGCTTGAGTAGTGTTTGGCGTTACTGCGATGATTACTCTTGTCTTCATTGTTTGCAGATTAGTGGAGCTGTTTCAAAATTTCAGTCGAAATCCAAGCCGGCTTTCAAAAGCATCGACGACATCTTATCCAAGATGTGTGGATGTGTCAGGGCCAGTAATGGCATCAAGGTTTTACTCTCCTTACTGATGGTGAAAACGCCATTGGTTGATGCAGATTGTATTCGTGCTCTGGCAGTTACAAAGTGAGTATTGCACAGCGCGGTGCTTTTTTCACGCTTGTCTAATCATGTATATTATACAGCTGGGAGTGCCCGCGAGCAAGATGAAGCTAGTCCTGTGTTCTGATAGGCTACCCAAGCTCTTATTCGCTTGGGATATCACGCTTTTATCTCGCGCAAGATAAAAGATTGCTTTGCGTTGGATGGAAAAGATCATGATTGGCTAAGTTTGGCAAACGCAAAGCAGTTGAAGTAAACTTAAGAAGGGGCCTGTAATTTTTCCTCTTGGAGGAGTGGGGCGGGGGTCAGAGTATTCTTTTTGTTTCACCATAAAATTTACCTGATCCCCCCTTAAGGGTCTGTAGTATTGTAATGATCCCACCTCATTGGCAGTCAATTCTATAGTTGCTCCTCTAAGCTCTGTTAGGGACGACTGATCCTCCTCCGCTCCCCCCCCCGAAAACCATGGGATCCCCAGGAATTCACCTACCTCCACCGTGATAAATAAAGACTGGTTCCCAAGAGTGAAGAAGATTAAAACCAATTGAAACTGAACACCGATTTTTTAAAATTTTTTTTACGATGAACGAACCGTGACACTTCTTCAGACCTCAAATTTACTCCTCAAAAACCTATCTTCAGGGCTTGACCCTTGACATGCTAACATCAGTATGCATATTCTCCATACTGTTCTCTATGTAATTCCTAAGGTGCTGACAAGGAGAATTTAGTTAAATTACGAGCTTTTTATTTGGTGATCATTTTCTTTATTCTCGTGATCCTAATGTTTGCTTCAAGGAGTGATATTGTAAAGAGAAATTAGACGCTGGTCACTCTTAGAAGTCAAACGGTTTGAACCTCTTGTTTGTGTCGTTTGCATTTGGCTGATTCTTAGTCAAATAGAAATTATGATTTTGTGTTTCCTTTTTTTTTTTTCTACTCGTAATAATTATCCTAACTATTGTTTAAAAAAAATGATGGCTTTTATGAGGTCATGTAAACGTAGTACCTAAGTTTTTACTTTTTCTCCTCAGCCTGATGGCAAGTCTGTTTTACTTGGAACACAAATAGGCGAGTTGAAGGAATACAACTTAATAACTAGAAAGGTACAAAACTCAATCGACACATTTTGATTTCAAGGCAAACGCAAAATTTTTCTTGAAACAGTTGTATGTGAATGAATTAGTCGTTAATTGTGACAAGTTAAGTTGTCAGCTGTATCTCACCTATTCCTTTTTTTTTTTTGTTCTTTTTTAGATTTAAACCGCTGAGTGCATGATTTCATGTTCTTTTGTATTTCACGAATTTATTTTTAAAAAAGTATATTTTGCAGGAAGAGTTAATTATCTCTGTAGCGCAGACAGAGCAATTTCCATGTGCCAATGTTCAAAAGTAAGAGTACAACATGGAAGCTTCCCTCCCCATGTAGTCAAAAATACGTTTCTTTCTACTTCAAACAGAGTGGAAAGTTTCATTAATGTTTTTCAACAATTTTTTTTTTGGCGCACCCACCCCTCCCTCCCCAGACCCAACAACAGTCAAATGGTAACAAGTTAGGTTCGATGTTGGATTTCGGTCCACATCCACACAAACAAGGCAGCTCCGCTATTGCTTTTAAATAACTTAACGTTCGGTCAAATTCAGTCTTCATGTTAACTGTTTCGTTTCCATATCTTTCGTTCCAACCAATCAACCCTTTTTATTCATCAGTTTTGCAGCGCGTTTCGCAACGTTATGAACCTATCTAAGGCTCATGTGACCATTTCAGGTTGTGTTCACGAATTCATTTATCACTGAAATTGTCTTTCTGTACTCCATTCTTCAACTTTTAGGACCGCGAACTTTTATTGACGTCATCTTCATCTCTTCATCTGCTTCGTCTCCCTGTGCTCTTTGGTCATTTGGAGACGTTTTCGGAATGAAGTAAATCTTTGAACTTGAAAACCTGTTTGATTCGTACCACTAGTGCATTGGATAGTTACGTCCTTGTTTGTGTCTCTGCTTGGTATATTTGTATCTCACCTTTAACAGACTACAATGTTTGTCGCAGAAGCATAAAGCAAACACATACTTCGCTATGTTTTACCATTAATTTTTATTGACTTGAGGATCGCTGAGATACAAAAAAGAAGTTTTACATTGTTCTTTCAGAGCTACAACTTTTACAGAAGACATTTAGACAAGCTAATTTCATAGATTACAGGAGACGTGCAATGATTTCAACTTAATGCACCTGCGGCAATCAACGCTCAAGATCAAAACAAGCAAAATGGGAAATAATTTAGGTGTATATCATGGCTCGTATCCTATAATCAGATTGGTGTTAATAACTCGGTGACAGATATAGGCGAACTGTAATATTTCGTCGTTACATTTATCCCTCTATTTGATAAAAAATGTTATTTACCTCTAATTTTATTTGTTTGTCTTTGGCTCAGACATACATTTAGCGAAAACACCTGGGTAAAGTCTATTATTTTATCAGAACACAGAATTATTGGCACACACGACGCTACTGCGCGTGTGAGTTCAAGACATATGATACATTTTCACTTCTCAATACATCGCGATCAGCCTTAGTTTGACAAATTATCGCTGTTCATTTAGAACATTTACAAAAGGACAAATAGATAAGCGAAATTGCTACAGCGTGAACACGGGACAGCAAGGACGATAGAATCGCTGATTTCGCCCAAGTTTGTGCGCGATCATTTTTTTGTCTCGAATACATGGACTTTCAAGAAGCATTTTTAGCTCAGACTTCATGACCAAGATCACTTTTCTACGCCTCAGTTTACTTGTTCTGAGGCCTGTTGGCTGTGTTTAATAATGTTTTATTGGTTATTTTGATATGCTTTAGAAACAACTTTGGTTTTTCTTTCACGTCTCTCAGTTGAAATGCGTCTTTTGAAAAATTAAACAAACTTGAAGGCGTCGAACTCGAGATTTCTATCGGTAGATCGTTAATAAATTGGAGGCAAAGCCTTGTGATTACCATAGTAAGGGTTGACCAATGTTTTCTTGTATTTGGTTCACTTTTTGGTTTTTTTTTTTTTGTCGTGTATTGCTTGTGGTACTTCTCTGCCAAACACCCTTTTTATTTCTCGATAACAACGAGCATTAGAATGCAGTTAGAGTGTGATGATGTTATTCACTAGATTATATTCAACCATCAGATTTACGACACTGCGACAGGTCAGCGGGTACTAACTCTGCACGATTCCAACAACACTAACAACTACTCAAAGAACCTCGCCTCCTTCAATCCCACGGACGACCTGGTACTGAACGACGGTGTATTATGGGATGTCAAAGGCAAACGGATTATACACAAGTTTGACAAGTTTAACAACTTTGTAAGGTAAGCTTTTAAATCGGAAACCTCTGCATTGTTTTGTTTTCCTCTCTTCCATCCTTTTTCTTTCATTCCCATCCTCTTCCTCTCCCGCTCCTGCTTACCTTCCTCTCTTCTCTTTTTTTCTCCCTCTTCTCACTCCTTCAGAGATAAGAGGATTCTTATGATTTCTATAAAACATTCAATTCAGTTCATCTTGATCGTAAGACCTGAGGCGACAAATTCACCTTTCATTAAGGGGTAGTGACTACATATCTCAGTCGGCCAGGGCACTGATCCCGGCATCTCGCGAGGTCACAAGCTCAAATCCTGTTCAAAGTCTCAATGTTGTTTTTGTTTTTTTTTTTTTGTTTTTTTCCTTCCTCCAAACCTCTTTGTGAAACTATTTGAGGAGCTGAAGCCCAATCATCAAAGCGTAGGAATCAGGGTTGAGGAGTCTGGGTTGGGACCCTGGTTAGGTGTTTGTGAAGTGTTCTTTGGGAAGATACGTTATTCTCACAGTACATCTCTCCACCGAGGAATAAAAATGGGTAGCAGCAACTGGTGCGAAAACTTGACAAAATGCTGGGGAAGGGGGAGGGGAGGAGAGCCTTGCGACCAACTAGCCTTTCATTTCCAGTAGAGGAAGAAATTTGTAACACGGGGTTGAGCCACGGTCAAAAAGGGGGGTGGGGCAATGAAGATTTCGCTCGTCTGAGGTCATTCTTGGTTTGGGAAACTGTGTTCGCCCACAAACGGAGTTGTGGGCGAACACAGTTAGCATTAAAACTAATTATAAAACAAACCTTCGTGTGCAGAAGTGTGTCTGCTTCAAAGTACCGTTTACAATCAAATGGAAGAAGCATCGTCAAGGGGATTAACGGAAGCTACACTCAAAGAACATAGAATGCAGTGAATATCAGCTCATATCTGTGTCCTCGGAGGGGGCTACGTCGAAGCCATTTGTCTACTCGCTGAAAAAAAAAACTGTCTCACTCATCCGCTCTACCCTTTTTGTTTTCTTTTTTCTTTTTCTTGTGGTTCCGGTTATTTGCTCATTTCCGAAAATGCGGTGACGCACAATTAGTCAGGAGGTGTTTCGCTTTTTAACAGCCTCTTCGAGCAAGGGTCTTTTCGCCTTTCACCGCCCCCTCCGGTCAAATAATAGATCGCGAACTTCTTAACTTTAACTCGCCCTAATATAATGCCTGCATTGCAATTAGGAGCTAGCAGTAATCTCAGCTACCTTATGCCACAACAACTGGGAGAAACTTTGGCAATGTGAGCCATCTGACTGGCTTTACTTGTCATTTCATGATTGCATAAGTTGCAAAATATCACCACAAGGATCTCGTCATCATGTTATAACAGTTCACATGAATTATTTCATATCATAAATCCCGTAATGTTCTTTTTTAGAATCAGGCGAGCACCGACGAAAGCGTTTGCCGGGTATACGAAGTTGGGCGGCTGCGTAGGGCTGATGACGAGGACGAGCAGGTATGAGAATCTTGAGGACTTTCGCATCAATATTCGTAGGAACGGACCAATCAAAGAGAAGTGAAACCGCCATCTTGGATGCGAATTCGGTTATGTGATTGGTTCTTGCCTTATTTGCATACAAAATCCTGCACTTTGTTAGGTTGTGGACTATAGCGCCCCCCTGGCACTAAAGCAGAGATGAACTTTAAATCACGTCACTTATTGCAACACGTGTTTGATGTAGGTCAACAAAATAACGACTCAATGCCTTTTTTCTCTTAGGAATCCGACGAAGGTGGCGAGGAAGATGACTATGTCGATGACGATGATGATGAGAATGATGATGATGACGTTGAGGATGATGATGATGACGATGAGGATGATGATGACGACGAAATTGAAATCACGATATCTGGCGATGATGATTCGGATGATGACAGTGATATTGCAATCTTTTGAAGCGCGGCTTTTAAGTTTCCATCTTACAGTTGTTAATTTAACTCAACAATGAGCACGTCATTCTGCTATGTTTTTATCTTTGAAAAATGTATGTGTATCACACAATTTGGGAATGATAGTTTAGGCTTGGAGTTGTATTGTTGACGGCGGAGTTTTATGTCAATTGCTATGTAGCAGAAAGTAAAAGTCATCATCGAAAAAGTTACACCCATGTTACTGATTATCAAGTAAATAGAAAGGATGGAATGGTTTGTTATTCCTCTTGTAATGTAAACAAGCCGACAAAGGACTAAAGTTACTCTTACTCACCACAGAGTTACTACTTGTCGATATATTAGCCCAAGTGAAACAGCTAAAAGTCTGCCTGTATTTATTGCAGTCAGTGTGCGAACAGACACGCCACAGAAAATGACCCCCAAGGTTCGGTTGATGAGCGAGCTATGTTAACAAATTGCAGAGTGTTAAGGGGAAATTACGTAGGCAAGATGAAACGGCTGGAAACTGAGTTCAACAATGATATAAGTGCATGCAAGATTACTGAACAAACATTTTGATCGTTGATGAAGGGAAGAAATCTTGCAGAGAGGAAAAAGAATGAGACCATTTCCCACAATGGCTGCAACGGAAATTATAAGATCAATGACGAAACAAACATAATAAAACTTCGATCACATACGCCCGTGAAGCAACGAAATTGATCAATTCTTGTTTGGTTTATATTTTCCGTCAGGTTCTCCATGTTATTTTATAGCAGTTACCACTCTTTCACCGCTAAAGGCGTTGAGAACTCTCCTCTTGAACACCACACTGAACATCCAAAGAACGAATCTAGTTTCCAAAGTGAGCAGGTGGTGATATTTAAGTCTCTCTAGCCTTGTAAGACTTTCGACTGCAGAAGGGGGGTTTTCTATATTCAAGAAAAACAAAGTTGAAGCGTTTTCGGTCAATATCATTTTGTTTTCTTTTCATATGTTGATTTTCCAATATTTCCTGTGGCTTATTTTTTCATTTTTACTTCAAAAGAAGCATGGAGGTAATTGTTTGTATTCAGCTGGCTATTTGCGGTGGTAACACTGTTTTTCCGCACACCACAGCCTACTCGTTTCAAAGCAAATTTCATTAATTTTAAAGTTGTGTTTTCTCTTCAGTTCCTAATCGAATTCATTCAGAGGAAAAAGTGATATCGAGCTAAGATTTTCACGAATATTTTTCAGCCTTGCGCTTATGTTTTTCGCCAAGTTAAAGATTACCTCTATTCACTAACATATTTTGACGTGCCGGCAAATTGGCTCTTGCTAATGAGTTCTGAATTTAGGGAACACACGCGCGGCAAAGTAATCAATTTTTCTGTTTTTTACGTTCTCAACTCAGTTGATAACATTAAATTAAATTTGAATCTCTTTCTTTAGTGCTGGAAGTTCAGAGAAGTGAGAATTGCAGTAAAGAAGACAATCATAGCGTTTTGTTGTGGTTTGTAGTTCAAGAATTCCTTTATTTATGAGAATGGACCACGATGTTCCTTAACATTAGTATATTATGTATTTTTTCCATCTAAAAAGCATTTGCTTATCATAAAGGAACCACAGATATGTTACCTTAAAACAAAACGAGCATGGCTAAGAAGGGCAAAGACACACATGAGTCAGGAACTGAAAAGAAAAGCTGACTTGTTGAGGAAGCTCTACAAAGTATCGGCGAAAAATAATTCACAGATTCTACGTCATTTAGCATGTTAAATAAATGTGGCACCCGCTCACTAAACGATGAAAATTCGAAGAATATGAATAAAACACGAAAGAGTGAAAAAAACAAGAAAAACAAGTCTAATTATCGCTGTGACATTTGTCATCGGAAAATCAGACAACAGGAGGAATTTTTTATCCAATAGAAACTGTTAAAATTCTCAACAAAACAAGAATACTCTTATATCGAATACGGATCGCCCAATAAACGTTCATTTGCTGCCAAAAGAGGAAAAGACAGAGCCACAAGTCTGAACGTGAGCGCCAGTGGCGATCCTCACAAGCCAGTTATCTTCACAACTACCAATTGGAGTAGTAGCATTTCTCCTCGCTTTCAACATTGTCCTCTCCTTCGCTGCATCTCTTGGTAATGCTCTGCTTCTATTAACATTTTATAAAGTGTCCTCTTTGCATCCCGCTGCAAAGGTCTTGTTTGAATGTAGCCGCTACCGATCTTTGTGTGGGTCTTTTTTCACAACCTCTGTTCGTGACTGTTTTATTTCTTTACATTGATCTTGGTAACACCGACATAGATATTTTGTGTTACGTCGAAGAGGTTGTTTGTATACCCAACTATGTTTTTTTTAGAGTGACTGTACTGATATTGACAGCCATCAGTGTTGACAGACTTCTTGATCTGTTATTGATGCTGAGATACAGACAAGTTGTGACACAAGAGTGAACTCAAGCTGTTTTACTTTTATGCTGGATAATTGCTGTTTTATGCGGATTGGTTCGTGTCTGGAGTCAAACGGTTTCGGAGATTGTTGCTTTTGTGGCCGTTGTGGTATCTCTGGTTACTTCCGTGTTTTGCGACGTAAAGATCCACCTGAGATTACAGCGGTACCAGGCTGACGTAGAAGAAAACCCTGGCGAAGGACGGTCAAACGCAGGAGAAGATATAGGAGTAGGAAAAGATGAAGCAGGCGCAATAACGGGGACAAGAACAGCTACAGAAGAAGGAGCAGGAGTAAAAGGTACAGAAAGGGGAATAGTACGTGCATGGACAGCAAAAGTTCATCAAAACAAAGATTAAACGGGAGAGTTCAACTAAACATCAAACAATATCAGAAAACAGTTTCCAGCATATTTTGGGTGTAGTTGGCTTTAGTGGCATGCTACACCCCTTTTATAATTGTGTCGATATTGAGACATACAGTACTTAGTGGATCAGCAGTTCATGCTCTGTGGCTCTTTACGGAAACTTTAGTTTATCTGAACTCATCTCTGAATCCCTTTCTTTACTGTTGGAAGATCACAGAAGTGACAAAGGCAGTAAAGGACACAGCCAGGGCGTTTTGTTGTTGTTCGTGATTCAAGGTCGCCTTTATTTTTGTGGAAAAACTTTCGTGTCCTACTTCTGCTGGTTAAAAAACGCACAAATTTGTCCACATTCAGTTTTTAATTCATATCTTAACAAATATTTACAGGAATAACACCTACAATATGTCATTTTAAAGTGTATAGAAAGGGCTTCTCAGGGAAAAAAAAATTCATCATTGAAACCCAGGACTTTCCTAATCAAAGTGCTCTGTGAGCAAACTCGTGAATTGACACATGATTTTTTAGATTATGTTTAATGTTATCTGATTAGGGAATTTTGTGGTTGATTGTCATATCTAGAGTACGAGCAGTAATTCAGTGTTCGCTAATGTAGCAAAGAAACAAAGTAACGTTGGGATAAGAAGGCATTACAATTGAAATGATCATGCATTTGACAAGGTGGATGATGTCATGTGTTTTAAACGTCTATCATTTTTGTTTCTGGTTCAAAAGAAAAGGTTGGAAGTAAATGTGGGTGAAAAGTGAAATTTACTGTCTTTCGTTGTAAATATTAGAAAATCAAGGCAATACTGTCTTAATGGAAACATTAACGATTCCCTCTTTATCAAATGAGACAAACGGGAACGAGTTTTGAGTGATATAATTAAGCCAAGCCTGCTAATGGAAACATTAACGATTCCCTCTTTATCAAATGAGACAAACGGGAACGAGTTTTGAGTGATATAATTAAGCCAAGCCTGCCACCGTCATTTTGGATCTCCGCCTGGGTAGATTTAAGTCACGTGCTAGGCAACGTATAATCAATAACAAGATAGAATTTCATTTCAGGCCTAGTTATCAATTTCGTGGTGTGTAACTTTCGCATTTTGAATCTTCAAATTGTCTTAAAAACTTAAAAGAAAATTTTTCTTTAAAAATTCACTGAAATCGGTAGCTAAAATTGTTTGTTTAGGTGTTATCTGATTTTCGTGATTTTTATTTCGTCAGTCGCCGGCATCTTTTGTTGCTTCACACAGGAAAAACACACGCGACGAAACGTAATGATCAATTTTGTCCTCAATCTCACGCTATAACAGAAAAAGCTTTTGAACATCTGTAAACTCCGAGCGCTTCGCAGTAAGTGATATTTTCAATGAATCTTCGGATTGTTTTCAAGTTCAAGGATTGTAAATTACAATTTTATGAAAAACGAAGGTTGTTCTGTTATTTCAGTGTGAATCCTTGCATGCCTGCCAGTCGCTGGCGCCGCTTGTTGAAACTAAAACGAAAAAAAAAAACTCTTTTAAGATTATCATTGGCTTCTTTTTCACCCCACCACTATTCTTAGTAACAAAGGTCGCCATTTCGTCTGTTTTTTGCTCGCCAAAAACTATAAAATGCACTCAAAAGCCTAAATCTAAAAAAAGTTTACAGGAATCGACCAATCGAGCGAGCGAGCGAATTCCATTCCCCACATCGCATGCGCGCAATTCACGAGTTAAAAAGTAAAATTTAAAACACAAAATAAGTCAGACATAGTGTAAAACTTGAGGTAAAAGTCACTTTTCCTCATAGGTATTGGTTACTTAAGATTAATTGATAGCAGAAGTTAATTATTAACATGTCAGCAACATTTCCTAAAAATCTGAAAGAAAAAGAATAAATAATGAATTTTTTATGAATTTTTATGTGCACCCATGTCATTCCAAAAAAATTAGCAAAAATTTGTCCACATTCAGTTTTAATTCATATCTCAACAAACATTTACAGAAATAAGACCTACAATATGTCATTTTAAAGTGTATAAAATGGGCTTCTCAGGAAAAAAAAGAATTCATCATTGAAACCCAGGACTTTCCTAAAAAGTAAAATTTAAAACAAAATAAGTAAGACATAGTGTAAAACTTGAGGTCAAAGTCACTTTTCCTCACAGGTATAGGTTACTTAAGATTAATTGATAGCAGAAGTTAATTAAAGAATACTTTTTTGCGAATTTTCATATTAATCAATAACGAATCATTGAATGCTGACAAGTAATTGCACTTACAGAGTCGAAAACTCTATTGCAATATGAGGAGGAATACAAATTTCTTTTTCTTTTCCATGTTCTCTTTACAGGAAGGAGAATAAGAAGAAGAGGAAGACATAACATCAATTACTCTCTTTTTTTGCCATGAAATACAATGAGATATTGATTGAGAATTGATTTTTCTATCTATTTTGGACGGGTTTCTAATATTTATCTAAAGATCACCCATGCATAAACAAAATTAATAATAAACGTTAATTGTGGACTTGTCTTTGCTCGATATGCCCTGTTCTCTCATACGTAAATCTAATATCTCGCATTTTGACTGAAAAAACCGTTTTCAGCGAAGTGCGAAGCAACTTTGTCGAATAAAACCTTAAAAGAGTCTACCCCGTACATTTGTGCGGCCCCCTTAGTCCTCGTGCTGGTGGCGCTTTTAAACAAGGAAGGTTGTTATTTTCTTTTCCTTTTTCGCCGCTTCAGTTATTGCTGACTTCTCTATTTATACAGTCACAGTGAACCACTGCTTTCTTTTGCATTTTTGGCCTCTTTCAGCTGACTTTTCCCCACAATCAGGAGGAAAAACCTCAAGATGAATATGTCTAACCTTTATTTTAAAATGCGTCATGCTTGAATATCAAATAAGACCACATTAAACATCTCACAAATTGAGGACGCCACAAAAATGGCTGATTGGTAATTAAATGGCTTATATTTTGGTATTATTAAATTCGAGAATAATAAAAAACGAGATTTAGCTAAACTTTAAGTTCTCTTGAACATTAACTTTATGATGAAAACACCAGCGGTCGTCTCAGCCCCTATCAATGTTCAACAAAATTTTTTTTCCACAAACAGTTCACATCTGCTTCCAAAAACAAAGCGTAAAATGTGTAATGATGTAATACGAATAAATCATTCACACGAGCTCTAGAATATACTGTGGGCCATTTTGGCAATAGTCTTGGTTTTAAGGGCGTGATGAGTGACTCAATAGCTTAGTCATTAAAACCGGCTACGCTCTCACAGAAAGGCACAATCTGTCTCCTCCTGACGGTTTTTAAAAAGTATTACGTGCTTACTTATCGGTAACTGTTATAATATTTAGCTAGTGACTGGCAAATTGGGTCATTAGGCTTTCAAATACTTTATTCTTAGTCGCACAAATAAACCGTTTTTGGTTGACAGATATGTCAGCCTGCTTGTTTTGATAACACCAAGGGTAACAATACATGATTATTGACACACTTCAATTGTTGTTGTACAGGTGCTGGTGTTGGTGGCCAGCCAAGGCCTTTCAAGTTTATTTATATTTCCTTCATTGACATTAATTTTACAAGATATGGATAGAAAAATGATCCATTTTCGAATATTGGCTTCTAGGAAATGTTTGCATTATTACGATAAGTTGCGATGCCAATCGCCCTATTGAAAGTTTATCAAATGATTATTTCTTAACTCTTCACCAAGGTAAAGTTAACTAGTAGTGGATATTTACCAAGCTGCCAAGCGGAGATGTAAATATCTACCCCTAGCCACCGGCACTTTGATGAATATTTGTTTTTGTATATAATTTAATACTGTGAGATAAAATAATAAAAAAAGATGATTTTGAATAATTTATTCCTGTAATAATCACAACATTTTTGGGTGCAAATCCCCTGGAGGTGAACGGAGAAGGATGTGCGGAGTAACGTTTCAGTAACTACTTTTGGGTTCCTTATATCTATATATGGATCGAAATATGTCAGATTTTCGGGAGATTCAAATAAAAAAAAGATTTAATTTAATTTCGTGTGCAGAAATTTCAAAACCCTATCTAAACGATAAATACTTCCTTATAAGCATATTGAACAGTCAAATAGATTTAATACTGAAAAAAAGGTAAAACCAAAATTTTTGAGGTCGACATCAGAGTCCCCACCGATCTTTTGATTGACGATCGTGGTTTTATTTCACTCTCATTTAAAGGACACTCCCAGTCTTAACTGGGAGAGAAATCTGAAGTTTAGTATCATCCAACAATATTCAGTAAAACAAGATTGAGGGGCATACGAAAAGCCATTTACATAAATTCTGAACAAAACAAGTCATGGAACAACCGCTTGTGGCACTCTGGATTCAAAGACCAGAGAGTCAGGGACTCAGAATTTATGAGCGCTACTTGTTTTCTATCAGATGGATTAATGATGAACTAAGCCACGCCGAAATGCCCTCGTTTATTTTGTCAAAGGCCCTGCTCATGTCAAAAAACACAACGACGGACAGTAAGAAAATAACTTCCGTTGCCTATTTCTCCAAAAATCATAGCACAATACTTCTCACGATGAAAGTTGAAGCAATGGGTTAGTCCATGTCAGCGTTTTATGTAAGTGCTCGTGAAAAAAACATAATTGGAAAATGACTGAATGAGAATCCATTATTATATTAGCTCGTCTGTGTTTCTCGAAAACGCCATCTATTGCTTGATTAAACTCGACATATTTGCTGACATAGTGCACCAGGAAGGCACGATTAGTATCAACAATATTCAAACACAATATTCCGAGACGTCAAAATGCCTGAAACTGTGGAGATAAAAAGTAAAAAATAATGCTTCCTGGGCACTTGGAATATCTGCCTTAGGCCAACTTCTGCACTAAGAATCATCACAATGGGGTCATTTATGTTTCAAACTTCTAAAACACTTTTCTTCAACAAATTGGAATAGAGAACTCGATTGAAAAGGCCGGTGAGTCAGTTGCTGTCTACAAAAAGGATAAAATGTATTGGGTTAATAATGTTTTGAAAATATGCTACTCCTGGTTGCTAAGCGAGCGTAAGCTAGGAATAGAAAAATATATACACTTATCAGAACTAACGCAGCGCTACTGGATTTCGTCAATCTTACTCTTTGAAGGAAGCCAGATGTCATTTTAGTTTATGGTATCCTTCAAATCTACAGTTAGATCCAGACCAGCAATTTTGCTGCAATTAATGGAGTAAACGAAACGAGTTTAGCTTATATAAGTTTATTGAAGCATTTAGGGAGTGCTTTACAACAAGTAAATTATTCTTAATTAGATTAGGAAATATTACTTATACTAGAAACAACACTCACAAACTTACGCAGCATTTCTGACTTGATCAGTTATAAAAATTATCTTAACAGCAATTTCTTTTTTTTCTGTTTTTTTTGTCTCTATCAGTCTACAGTCCATAACATCAACAAAGCACTGACAAGTGCACCAAGTGAATAAACGGTAAACTAAGAAATGCAAAAGTGAAGTAAATAAACAAGTTTTTCTTTGAAGGAAATTCCACTTAACCTCAATTTATAAACTATGAAAATGGTTACCGAAGCATAACTAAAGTAAAAGTACGAAAAAACCTACGTCTTAAAATCAAAAACTATGAAATATTGAGGCTGAAATTCTCGAAATATAAACTACAAATTACCACAGAGTGTTATAAGACTACAACCTTAGAGGTTCAGCAATTCTGCTATTAAGTCTCAGTCCTGCACAAGAGGAGTTGCTTCAGATGACTCCTCGTCTTCGTCACTTCCAGTTTCGTCTATATCCGCAGCAGTAAGTTGATTACCATCATACTCTTGCACGCCAGCGTCTCCGTCAAAAAGGTCTACAGCATCACTTTGGTCGCCCATATAGTTTCTAAGATCGTCTTGTTCATCCTTCGTGTACTGTAATTGGCAAGTCTTAGGTTCTTCTTCGACTGCCTCCTTTTCAGATTGAACTGCTACAGCACCTTCATAACCAACGGTATTTTCAGGTTCACTTGATACACCTTCTTCGTCATCAGTTTGAATTTCTAGAGGGAAGAAGGAATCACTGAGGCCTTCTTTTTCGATCAGAGGATTGCATTCTAAAGAATCAAGATCTTCTTCTTCGATCACACAAGGGAATGGTGAGGCATCGGGTTTGTTCACCTCATTTGCGGAGCGTGCGAAAGAGGTAGGATCTTCTTTTTCCGTAACAGAAAGGCATTCTGTGGCTTTCAAATCTTCTTCCCCAGGTACAGGGGAGCATGCTGAGTTATTGGAATCTTCTTCCTCAACCACAAGGGGGCATGCTAAAGAATCAGAATTTTCTCCGTCAGTCACAAGGGGACATGCTGAAGCAGCTAGACCGTTCTCGTCCATCACCAGGGAGGATGGTAAAGGATCAATTTCTTCTTCCTCAATCGCAAGAGGGCACTCGGAGTCATCAATTTCTTCTTCCTCAATCGCAAGAGGGCACTTGGAGTCATCAACATCTTCTTCCTCGTTCTCGCTAAGGTATGGTAAAGTATCACTCTCCAAAGGGTACGCTTGGGCATCCATATCTTTCTTATCACTCTCAAAAGGGTATGCAGCGCAACCTTCTTCTACTTTGATTCCGAGAGGGAAAGCTGTAGTACCATCGTCAATTCCAACCTTAGAGGGATGTGCCGCAGCACTGTGCTTACCCACTTCACGGGCGAGATTTCCTACTGCATCCCCTTTGTCTTGTAAGTGAGTAGCGAAGGGGAAAGCGGTAGCACCATCGTCAATTGCAACTACAAAGGGATGTGCAGCAGCACCTTGCTTACCCGCTTCATGGGCGAGATTTGCTGCAGCTGCCCCTTTCTCTGGTACGTTAATAGCGAAAGGGAAAGCTTGAGCACCATCGTTTATTGCAATCACAAAGGGATGTGCCGTAGCACCGTGTTCACCCACTTCACGGTCGGGATCTGTAGCAGGTGCTCCTTCGTCTCTTACGTTAATTCCAAGAGGGAACGCTGTAGCATCAGCGTCCACTGCAACCAGAAAGGGATGTGCCGTAGTACCGTGTTCACCCACTTCACCAATGGGATTTGCTGCAGCTGCTCCAAGCTCGTCCAGTCCTGCATCTTCTGGGTTTGCAACAGCTCCACGGTCATCGACAAATTTGTACCTATCCTGATCATACTTGTCATCGTCAAAGATATCTACATATGTCTATTAAAAAGATTAGAAGGTAATCAGGAACTGCATGAGTTAAAAAATCTTGAACGAATGAATTTCAAAAATTCAACAAAGAAATTCCAAAAATGAGTCACTAAAAAGAAAAAAAAGATGAGATCAGATATCAATCACAAAGACAAGAACCATTAGTACTTGCATGAATTGATAAGAATAAAAGTCAGGTAAGGTCTTCCTTTCTGTCAAAGTTTTCAAAAAGTGTTATTTTAAGATGAGTTCCGTTCTTTCTTGTGTGTAGACAACAAAGGGAAAATAAGGATGATCCAGACTGACATGACGTAACCACACTTGCGTATGTTTAAACGTAACATTGGTTCATGATGAAACTGAATTCACAAGCTGTTAGCGGCTGGGTAGTTAATGCGTTTTGACATCACATTGACGTGAAAAGAAATTCGCAATTGACTTGGTAGGATACCAATTTCAATTTCTGAAGTATATCCTGAATTAGACGCTGTATGGCAAACCTTTGTTTTAATATATGTATCCATTGTTTGGTAGAGCTTCACAAAGTGTGGCCGGCTGGCGCTTTCATATTTCCAGTAGTTTAACATCACCGCGTATCTATAGAAAAACACAGGGACATATGATCACATTAATTCTGCGGTAGGCATTAATATTGCAAGTAGCAAAGTTGAGAAACCACAACTAGTTACAAAAATAACTGAAATGCTAAGTTTATCTCATCACATTGCAGCTCAAACGAATTCTGTGATGAAAACCCACCGTATTCTTTATTTGACTCAACAACTTTTCATTTTAATTTTTGTATTGACAAGATAAAATTAATTTCTTAGGAAGGCTACTTATTCAGAGCGAGTGTATCAAAAACACCTGACCACAGCAGCAATCGATGTTGCTTTTGACTTATATAACATTCCACACAGAGGAAGTAACACTTACAAACTGTCGTCGATATGTTCAGGCTTTGGTAGACGATAACCTTCTTCGATTTTTTTCATTGTCGTGGATTGAGACCATCCTTCGTAAGGAATGCCTCCTATGGAAAAATAATGTTTTTTTCTGTTGGCCAAAAAAGCACACTTCTTTGTTGTAATCACTTTCGTTTCTCTCAGCTCGATCGAAATGATTCTTCTGTCAAAACGACAATTAATTGCTGAAATACACTTCGGTTTTACATCAGATGAAAGAGTACTGTAAAAAAAAACAAATTTAAGTGTAGCGATGGATTTAAGGTTTTTCAATGATGTACTAAATACTTTCAGTTCTACTTAAACTTAAGCTTTATTTCAAGTTGCTATGCGTCGTCATAATGTTATTTATCAGCGACAATGAGTGTTGCCTCTACTTCTCTATTGTACAATGCTCTTTTGTCGCTCGGTATCACTCATCAGTTAGTAATTATGCGTGCAATTTCGGCAGGTATATTTCCTGAATATAAAGTAACAAATAAGTTAAGTACCGACTGTGAAGATTTCATACAAGACGATGCCGTAGGACCACCTGTCAAAGAAATGGAAGGATGACGATATATCTCAACTGGGTTAGAAAGATAATAATTACTCAGATACTTGGGATGTTTAGAAACATGCCATCAAGATATAAGTAACCTCCCTAAGAGAAAACGCCATATTTTTTAGTTTGATTATCCACTCATCCTTTCATCCGTCTTTTCTTGTCCTTAACAGATTGTGGATATTGCTCGTTAAACTTAATATTCATATAAAGTCACATACTACAGCTGTAACCTCAGCTGTTCCTCAGCTTGACGTTTCCTAATGACCCTCTAATCAATAGAGCACTGAATATTCTAGTTTCCCTTGCTACGTTAAGGTAGAATCGTAAAAAATATTCACTTATGGAATATCTATAGATAATAACCAATACAGTACGTACACATCGCTTTTGGTTGACAGCTGCTCCACATGTCCAAAGAGAATCTCGGGTGCAGTCCATTTGATTGGGATACATCCCTGGATGGGTAACCAAAATATTATAAATATCTGAAATCTAAAGAGGCTTGTATACAGCTCCTAAAATAATTTGCATATAAGATTAAAACCGTGATGTGAGGATTCATGATAAAGGCAACAGCAGTAGACACCTTTGTACAATTTCTATGAAAACAAGTCACACACTCCTTTTGCTTTAAATTTCCTGTGTTACTTTGCCCTTCGAGTTTGTATCTTTGTTATTCAGAGAACGATATCTCTTCCGGCTTTTTATTTCCTGTGTTCACTCCCTAGGTACAATTTTTTTTTTCTATGAAAGCTTCGATACGCTTAGAATGGCTTCCCATTAAAGGGAAATATGTTTTGCAGTAAGACTGTATAACTGAAAAGAAAGGTTTGTAAGGACAGTAATATTTTAATTCTTCATATTTTTATCTTCCATACCAGCAGCCCCAAAACCAATTGACTTAATGATGAAACAACTCTGAGAATTACCTTCTTGGCGTTTCCTGGGCCATATTTGAAATCCTGATAAGAGAGCCCAAAGTCAGTCAACTTGCAGACACGATGCTCATCAAGAAGGATGTTACGAGCTGCAAGATCGCGATGAATTATCTGAAATCGAAAACAAATAATTATATAATCTGCTAAAAGGGACTTTTATAAACTACGTAAAATAAAAAAGTAAAATATAGGTAGAAAGTTTTACATCATGCTAATGTCAGACCATTTCTCGGTGAAATAGTGACTCTAATGTGCTGGATATTTTTAGCCGTATGGAGTATTACTTTGAAGATTTGCAAGTCATGCCATTTTATCACATGCAGGACCACATGCTGACCAGAAAGAGTTTGAGCACTTACCCCTCTGGACGCGAGGAAAGTCATACCATGTGCGATCTGTTTAGCAAACAGCACCATGTCATATGTTGTCAAGTGGTCGACCCCTCCGACCCCATGATGATATTGGTCGAAAACCCCCCTGGATTTTCTGAGATAACCCAGCAAGTCACCTCGCCACAGGTACTCTATGATAAGTATTGGCTGAGCTAAAAGGGAAAAACAAGAACATTATTTTACGGCAAGCACTGCAGAAGTTCCAAAACGTTTTTGAATTGTACATGCTTTATCTAGTTATACCTTAGGTTATATCTGTAATGAATCAAAGTAGAGACAGAGAGGGAAAGTGAAGAAGAAAACACACAGGTAGCAAATAGACGGACACATACGGCCGATAGAAATCTACAGACAGACAGACAGAAAAAACAGAGATGGCAGATAAATAGACAAAGACTTGCCATCGTAAGTTGAATTTTTTATCACAATTAGCATGTAGATTTTAGAGCTAACATCTTCCAAGTAAAATGCCCCTCATACAGTGCGAAGTAATTTCATTTAAAACAGTCAAAAAATTGAAAATAACCATTGAGTTAGTACACCATCTTAGCAAGGACTAAGAATACTGATAGAAGTAATTGCACCAGTGATTGAGCTCAGAGATGCCTCTATCGTTGCTGTGAATTAGCTGATTATAATCATAACAATAGCTGATTACCTCCAACTGTGACACAACCAATGAACTTAACAACATTTTCATGGCCCTCCCTTCCAAAGAGTTTTAATAACTCGATCTCTCTCAGCAGGGCCTTCCTTCCTTTCTCTCCGGAGATTGCTAGGAAACCACACAAAAATTAGATAAACAAACAAACTTTGCATGTCAAGAGAGACACAATTAATTAAGTGGTAAACATCCGCATCTCGAATTGTTGTATGCTTGGTGTTATATTACCAGCGCAAATTATAATGCATTTGGTCTACATAAAAAAAATTAGTTTACTAATTGATTGATGATTATAATCCATATATAATCCATACTTGCCACAAAAATGTCAGTTAGCCGTATTGTTCAATTGTATTGAACATGAAATTTCCAAAATAGATTCATCCTCGTTGAAAAAATCATTTGCTAAGAAAACGCTACGCATCTCGAGTATTGTTGTTAACTAAACAAGCTCATTGAACCGTGCAATTGTTTACAGATAACTTTCAAAAGTAGAGACGCAATTAAGCCTAGAAATTCCATCTGTTATAACACGTAATAGTCGGTCGAATATATATTTGAGACAGTTTTTCTAAAATACATGCTCTGTTTGCGCCTTCTTGTTTCCCATCGTTCATAAATTACATAATCCTTGCTTTTATCTTACTAAAAGCTACAATAATTCGTAAGCATTCCCAGAGTTATTGTAAATTCATTTGACTCTGTAAGTTTGTTACAGTCGAACCTGTATTTAGCGGTCACGCGCGGGGATGGTTGACCGTTTAATATAGGTTGCACGGAATAGGGCTACAATTGATAAAAGTTTAAAAATGCCACTCTATGCCATCACGGACCACTTAACATACACAACCTCGCTCAAAAATATTCCTAACATTGATTTCGGGAGATAAACATGGATTAAATTTTACTTGAAAGATTATTCTTAATTTTACTTGATTACTTCCGCTTTAGTGATCGTTCGATAAAGGTGGGGATCATTACAAATAGGCTGTTGGGACTTAGTAAAGGGTGACCACAACCACTTGATATAAAAAGTACTATAAGTAAAGGAGGAAAGTTTCGGGACTTTCAAAACTGACCGCTTATTACAAGGTGACCGCTTAATACAGGTTCTACTGCATTGTGATTTTCAGCTTGTCCAGCGCAAGAAGATCATACTACCACCACTAGACTGGCAAATGGCTCCGAGTTTTTTTCGCTAGACTCACCCTCTCAAGGTTTCTTTGAGGTCTCAAGACATTATTTCCCGTCAAAAGTTTCTAGGCGGGCAACTTTGCAAAATATACGACGGAGTGACATTTTTAGTATTGTAGTATTTTCCGCTTTTATACACTTGAATGCAATTTAATCAATAAATTTTAATTTTTCTCCACAGCTTCTAATACTCCAAATGATATTCGTGTTCTGTTCTATTTTCGTAGCGTTGTATGACAAAAGATTAACAACTGGTCCCCCCGGGAACCATCCGCTAACAATTAATTTGACATGCCAGCTGATAAATCATTTGAACAGCGCATAGTTTTTAAGCTATCCATGTTATGTATCAGGTAGGTTAATAAAGCATGTTCTAAGAGAAATACTTTTTATTAGGATAAATTACTCAAAAAATTAATAAAGGATAGTTCAATCAAGCTTTGTATGAAAGAAAGATCTGGAAAAGTACTTACGTAGGTAGCATTTCGCAGCAACTGTGCGATTTCCAGGTCTGCCACGGGAACGACCCAGTAGCGCTCGCCACACTGAACCAAATGCCCCTTTGCCAATATGCTCACGAAGGTTCAGGCGGTCAGCTGTAATCTCCCATCCATCTGTGTTTACATTCAGCTGATCCATCTCAACTTCATCTTCCCCTTCACTGAATAATTGCAGATGAAAACAAGACTTTAACTATCTGTGTTACCTATCTATCTTTTCCTTCTTTGAATCTGGTTTAACATAACGTGGTAAAGATATCCTCTATATCTTCAATTCAAATTTTTTTTCTTTTCATTTCATTTCCGGGTGCTTTAGAAAATTATCACTTGCCAATGAAAAATTATTGAAATAGGTGAAATTTGGACGCTAATTTACTGAACCCGTTTTTTCGACGCATCGACCAAGAGAGAAGATTTTATTGAAAAAAAAAATTGAAAAAAGATAGAAGATAACCTCAAAATAACCTAACCTGACTGTGTTTTTCGGCATTGTACATCATATAAATATCGTGCCTCCTACGCGAGAAATAAAATACTAACCAAACCATCCGAAGTATTGTCTACAATCGATATATCGAGTGGTATTTTAAATCGGTCTACAAGACTCCGAGTGTATTTCAACTGTAGTTTCTGTAACAAAAAGTGACGAAGGGTCAAAGCTTCTCTTCTTCTTTAAAAGTACGCCACCCACAACCATGCATACTGATAACAAAAAAAAAGATACTAAACAAGGTGTTAGAACAATTGAAGGACGAACGAATCCAAACAGAAAGAATATTAGGAAACATTTGACTGCCATTTGATAAGAACCTCTTCGAAACTGCGGCTGTTTCGAAATAAAAACCTTTTATTTTGGCCAGTGTGCTCTTAATGGTGAATATAATCGGTCCAAACTGATAAAAAAAAAAGACGTATTTGCTCAGCAGTGACACTTATCACTACTCTACTAAAACTTATTCAAGAGTTAGAAACTTCGGAAATAACCACACGTTCAAACAGTGAGCGTCAAAAAAAAAAAAAGACCATTCACTTACTGCAGCCTGGGTGGCACCTCAGGTGGGGCTATTATCAAAGGGTATGTGGAAAGAGATGAAAGAAATCGTTTCTTTGTGAGTAAGAATGATATCATTAACTAAGTTGAAGCTTGCGACTCAGAAACCACGTGTGACTTATATTTGACTCTGTTGTCAAACAACGGGAGAAGGAATAAGGTAGGTTATTAGGGTGATTAGTTTCATATAATTTGTAACGTTTTTGTAATTTCATTTGTAATGGGCTTTGCCGGGACTGTAGAGGGACCTTCAAAATCAAAGCTGGAAATGCAGAATATGACCTGCTTAAAATAGCTCCTTCGTGCTCCAAAACATTGACCTATTAAAAGCCACAATCTGCCATATGAAGACATTTTATTTTTGTATGGTAACATTTTACCTGTCTCACGACGTTTTTTAATGTATGAAGTGAGCGCCAGTAGAAAAACCACAGCAGCCAAAGTTCCCCCAATGTAGTACCACTCCAGTGAGCTGCTGGAGGGAGCCTCTGAATTTCCCGAAATATAATAATAGAAGAAGATTAGTAGGAAATTAATTTGCTGGTCGGCGTTAAAAATAAAAGTTAATATCACCAATTATCCAGATAGAGAGCTAATTTTTTTTCTTTTTTTTTTGTTGCAACAATTTACGTTGTTCATTGCTCGCGTTGGGTGGCCGGGAATAACCTTTGGAAAAACAGACGTAGATGTGTTAATTTACAAAAAACAGGCAGATAGAAAGAGAAAGATTGGTGAAAGAATTATAGAATATGTTTTACATACTGCTATTGTTTAAAATTCGTTTTGAAACATTTTTAAAAAATGTCTTACAAATTTAATTCACTTCAAATTTCTAGTTCCCAGAAGACCCAAAAAACCACTGGAAAAGTTTGTGAGGAACATAAAAAGCGGAGATGTGTTTTATAATAATGACCGTACATAGTTAATTATTAAAATTATATTTGGTTGCTTAAACAACTTACTTTTGACATTTACTGTCACAAAAGAGCGAGCCACAGTTCCTGGCTTGTTACGTGCTTCACAAGAATATTCACCACTGTCTTTTTCCACAACTTCAGTAATAACAAGTTTATGTAATTGTGGATCTATAATTGCTCTCTCTATTATTGGGTCTCCATCTTTTTTCCATATTACGCTTATTGTTTCCTCGTTGACTTTGCAAGTCAATGTGAGGATGTCTCCTTTTGTCAGGGTTATGTATTTCTCTGGAACAACTTGAGCAGAGGCTTTTCCTGCATTCAAAATGGGGCAATTCATTAGAATACTAGTGTCGAGTTAAAACTACAGCTATGTTATAAAATCTCCAAAAAACAAAACAAAACAAACAAAAACATGGAAACGAAACTAGTCAAATGTGACCGAAGATGATAAAAGAAAAAAAAAATGTTTCCTTGTGAGTATCGAAGGGGTTTCGATAGAGTTTCAGAACAAGCATGAAGCCCTCATGTTTTAAATTTCCTGTTTCGACCGCCCCAGATCCTTCGCTAAACTTCTGAATTAAGGTCTTTATAGTGTTTCATCTTCTCTTATTCTCTTATTCTTTTTTCTGCACCCTTGAATCAGGAGGACACAACAAGTGACTCATGCAACACGAAGTTTCTTTCTTTTCCAGAACTATTGTAATGGGTCTGATTTCAAGTAAATGATCGTCTGTCTAAATTCTAAAGCACCACAACATCTTCATTAGATCGTTTTCTATCACTTCCTGAGGAGAGTGGACTTACAACATTTTCTCAAGCTCGCGTGGTTGAATTTCCGTGGATAAATTGTGGACATCATAGACGCAACTAGAATCAAAATCTCTTATGACAATTTCACCGACAGGGAATACTTCAAGGAAAGTCTGTCCGTATGGTATTTTCGCACGAGTTAGTAGTATCAGAAATTGAACAGGTGTGCGCAGCGAACGAATGAGATTTCTGGTACAAACCGACTCGCTGTTTTCTCTTTTGTGTTTTTGCTCTGCATGCTTTCTATTCCTCATGATTCTCCACAGAAGTTCGTCAGTCATCGTTTGAAAGTAGTTTGACTCGTTAAACAGTCCTGAGAGCGGATTTTTACCATTTTAAGAGTGGTTTGAAAAGCGAAACTATTCCCTGAGAGTATTAATTAGAATGACATTGGTACGCTCCACGCGTCAAAAAGCATAATACTTCCCGATTAAATGTATCGTTTTCCTCACAAGTAAAAAAGACGATACGCACCATTTGATTGGCTCTCGGCTTCTTGGACCAGCTTACGAATGAAAACTTATTGCGTGCGTGTAAATCAGTAAATCGTAAATATGTGATATTCTCCATCCTCATTGGCTAAGTCTCATCACGAGTTACAAAAGCCATTGAGGGTGCGAAGGAATTCTTTCAAACGCTTGATCGGTATTCGACCTCCGATTTCGGTCACGGATGGAAGCGTCTTCGTTTTAAGTATTTTCCTCTGTTTTAGTGTCCTTGTTCAACGTCGAGAATGGCAATTGTGTGTCGTATGTAAAATTGGCTTTTGCGTCTCGCTTCCCTTTTGTTCTCTTCTGAGATTCTGGATCTCTCCATCTCGAAAGTCTCTTCAGATTTTTCCAGTTTGGGATTACATCGCATATCGTCAAGTATTTCGAATCAATCAACTCTCAATAGCGCCATCACCTGTCCTTTTTCCTTAGCGCTACTTTCCTACCCAGATCTACGCAGTTCTTTGCGTTTGTAATCATAAAGATCCGAGGGCATTAGTATTAAGCATTCATATCACCCGTTTTTTGAAGGTCAGGCCCCGATTGTTCGAAGGGTAGATAATACTATCCACTGGATAAAACTCTATCTGGTGGATAACGCTTTACGTTTTGCTATCACAAATTCACCGGATGAATATTTAACCGTTAGATAGCGTTATCTGCCCTGTATACAACTGGGCCGAGTTTGCCTAATTTCTCTTCGCGCTATTCCTTTTCTCCGTCGCTATTGCCCATGGATTTACAAGTTCATTTTTCTGTCTTAATTTCTTCTCTCCCTATTTCTCTTCTTCATCTTCAACATCATCATCGTCATTATCAACGTCACCATCGTCGTCGTCATCATTATCATCATAATCATCATCATCCTCATTATCATCATAATCATCATCATTACCATCAGCATCATTATCATCATCAGCATCATCAATATCATTATAACTGAACTTACCATAAACACGCAGAGTTGCTGAGGAACTGGTTGTGTTTGCTTTGTTTTTTGCTGTACATTTGTAAGTCCCATTCATCCCTTTCGTGACACTTGACAAAACTAGCAATGATTCTTCTTCGTGATCGGTTTGATTGATACCAGATGACAGGTCACCATTATTAAAAGTCCAGACGAAGGTTGGTGTTGGAATACCTGAGGCTATGCAACTAAGGTTTACAGGGTATCCTTCGGTAACAGATTGGCTTTTCGGAGGCTCAGTGATCTGGGGAGAGACTTGAAGTAAAAAGATCACCAAGCTAAACAAAGGGTCCCATTTTCCATTTTAACCCCCTCTCCCCCCTCCCTTATCCAACCCTAAAGTTTCAAAATGAAAGCAAACTACGTTGTTGCCGAGCCTATTTTTAAGTTTATTATGCAATCAGTTTTCTTCACTTTTGATATAGGAAGGTATAGCTCAGCCCAATGTGAAACCATAAACATTTTTATTTCCTTAAAAGATTTCCTATCTTAGCAACAGCCCAGGAGGTAACAATTTAGTTTCCTATTTATTAATTTCTTCGTAATTTTCTTACTAGTTTTAGGTGTAATATCAACAACCCGTGCTACCATGTTCAAAGAGTACCAATTTCTCTAAGTTCAAACTACACATTTACTTTGAAGAATAGCCAGATAATAAGGATCAAACTGTTTGCATTCTATGAAAACGTTACGTTAAATCTGTCATTTTAAACAAGCAGATTGTCCGTTGTAGCAAGAGTACAAGTTCATAACGACATAACAGTGGTAATATTTTCGTGTATTTCTTTGCAGTTTTGGTCGCTGATTTTTCAAATTTCAACTCAACGAAAAGTTTACATGGATGTTTCTACAAAATCGCTTTCCAACTTCAATAATAAATACTTAGAAACTAAGGCATTGATAGCCGCTTTGGCATACTGTGACGCGTACACTTTAACCACTTCTAAAAATGTACATGAAATCATGACTTGTCAATCATTGGTGTTTAAGAAGCAGAAAAAAAGGTAATTTAAAAATTTAGACGGACTTTTATAATAAATGCCGTGACAAAATATGGTGATATCTATAGTCAAAATTACTCGACGCTCCAAAAAGCGATCAGTTTAAACTGCACAAAAATTAATTACATGTGTCTGATTACGAAATTCATTTAGATTTGATATATACGTTGGCATGTTCTCGCTCTTTAAATGTTATCATCAATTTAGTACTTTTTTATTATTTTTAATCAGTTTTGAACTTTGTGCAGTTTCAAGTCCTTAAATCTGATTTGATACCAAGAGAATCGATTTCTTTTTCTCATCTAACTAAAGATTTAAATTGGTCCGCGACTTCAGCTCTTTCTATATGTAAATGAAAACCGTACCTCCCGCCACTTCGATCCAGACAGTTGAGTTTCTGCTCCCCTCGATATTTTCGGCGCTGCATGTGTATTTGCCAGAGTCTTCCAGTCGCGCTTGACGAATCGTGAGAGTATTGTTGTTAGTGAGATTCACCCCATCCTTAGTCCAGAGTATCTCAGGTGTCGGGAAACCGCTTAATGAGCATTTGAACTGAAGCGATGAATTATATATAACCGACTGATTCTTGAGCTCAGGATTAATTCCAGGAGGACCTGGGCATAGAGTTAACAAGAAGAATTCAAAAAAGGCGAAAGTACGAGAAAAAACATTAGGAAATTAGAAGAGCAACAGAAGAAAACAAAAGTAAGTCAACATTTACCTGTCCCCGTAATATGAAAAGCTAATTCATTTTTCCCTTCACTTTTTTAGCGCTGCATGTTATTGACCAGAATTTCCATAACTCACTTGATCAATCGTGAGAATGTTGTTGTTACCAAGATTCAACCCATCCTTAGTCCAGAGTATCTCAGGTGTAGGGAAGCCGCTTAAAGAGCATTTAAACTAAGGCGATGATTTAGAGGTAACCGACTGACTTTTGAGCTAAGGGTTAATTTAAATTTAAATTGGCTACCGTAAAGATTTTCTCGGCTGACGTTTCGACTGTTAGCCCTTCGTCAGAGCTAACACTCGAGACATCAGCTTGGGAACTACTTACGGTGGCCAATCTACATCACTAACTCGTTTGGTGATGTAGAAGTGTAAAGTGTATTTTACAGAGTTTGGAAGTTAATAAAAGGACAGTTGAGGGATATCTGTACAGCATTTTCGACCAAAAGATGGGTCCTTTACTTTCTCCTCATTCAAAAAACTACTTACATTTACAAGGCCGTGATTCCCGAGTTCTTGAGCAGTCAAATTCTAGAAGTAAGGTTATCCAGAAAATCTTTTAAAAGTAATAAAGGGTTGGAGATAAAGTCATCTTATTTCTATTAAAGAAAACATCCCCTGAAAATAACTGCTGAAGGTTCCTGCCTAGTTATCATTACAATCTATAGTACATAAGAGTTTATCCATTTGAATAAAAGTTTATAAATGCTGTATAGTTTTTTGAAGTTGTAAAACAATGGCGAAAACCCGCCATTGCACTTGTGAGTCACAAATTCACCAAAACTCCCTCTTGTCACTTACCGACTCTTTCCCGGTACTCGTTGCATTCTTCGCAGACGCCACTCCAAGATGACCACGCCATACAACCTTTGAAATCAATAAGTTGTGCGCACAGGGTCATATGTCATTATATCACTCTACCTATGCGCTTTACATCCTTTGCTGCATTAATCTGCTGCTTGTCAAAGGATACCAAAATATGTAATTGTTAGTGTCGATATCCCCAGTTTCTAATTTCCATGGAGACTTCGAACAAACATCTCCAGGTTAAAAAGGATTGATGGCTTGAAGCTTATAAATCACCCAACCTACAGCTCCCTATTTATAAGCCTCATTCGTGTTCTCTCAACATCAGTCACGGATTTATTATGTTATAAAGCCAGGTAAAATGGCACTGTTTTGGGTTGCTCAATTGGATAACTGTGCAAAAATGTTAAAAGAAACAAACTAGGATTTTAACGTTTTCAATTTTTGATTTTCAACTTTATTGTAAAAGTTTTACCAGTTGATGGCCGAAGCCTGAAACGTTGAAATTCACTTTTTATAACAATTAAAAGTTTTATTTCTATGCAACATCCTTGTTCATAAATCTAATGATACTCAGAGAAGAGTATCCTGTCTGAATTCCCCTATTAAGATCCATTCGTTTGTTCAACCATCGACCCTTTATCCTGCGTACTGATAAATGATAGTTTAAGCACAGTTACTCACAATCTGTTATATCAGTTCGGATGAGATGTTAGGTGAACATGAAAAGAAAGATTCACATTCGGTGAGTAAATAAGTGGCTTAATATAGCCTTGGAATACTTGACTACACACATTATTAGCTTAACAAACAAACTGAACTCGTCGCACTCACCCGCTTATGAATCCGGAAAGAACGTCGTGAAAGACGAAAACAATTTTGAAAGATGTTAATCCAGTAACTATTCATGTGTATATTTGAACCAACCAGTTTGTTTAATTTGATACGTCAATATTTTACATTAAAATCGATAATTATGTAAAAGAATTTGTTAAATCAAACAAACAATCAGCCAAGTATGACTGATATCTGATGATAATTATACAAATATCGTTTAATTCAGAACTTAGGTATTGATTTTATACTAATACTTTCCACATCAGTAAAATCGTTTGGATAATAACATTATAACATTAACAGCTATCACTAACTGTCACTGAAACAAACGCAGATATTTCTTTGCTATTTACGATTGCAATTTGCTGATCAGTAATCAGCCGGTGCAGAGAGTCAATAGTGTATATTAAGCCATAGAAGAGTTCTTTATTTATAAGAACGGATGATATTGATAATTACCTTCCAATTTGGCTAGACAGAAAAGATGAGATAAGAAAGGAGGAGCAGTTAATGATCTAATAACATAGCTTAAGTTCTGAAATAACAATTCATCGTAAAAATCTTACCCCCCCCCCTTTTTTTTTTTTTTTTCAGGAAAGGAATTAGGTTCCAGTACTTTCTCAACACATGAAAAGCGAGCATTAGCGCCTAAATTTACATTTCCCAGAGAAGGATGTGATGTTGGAAAAAGATTCTCCAGAAACTTAAGAGAAAATTATCAAGGATAGGTTGCATTTCTAAATTTCTGTTTAACCTCGTTCACGCCGATTTTATGCAAAGTATGACCAGCTCTTGAATTACTTATGTTAAACTTTGTTTTAATTCTGTTCTGCTTTTGTCAGACCTTATAATTATCTTAAGGTAGACACCGCGAACTTTTTCGTTTGCAGTCTTGGACGAGATTCAGTCGCTATCAGGAAGTATAGAAAGTTAGCATTGCTGAATCGAATGTTCCTCATCGGCTGTTACCAGCCGATCACAGGATGAGAGGCCAGTTATGCATGGAAGTCTTTAGCAATAGAAATATACCGTAAGCACGGGTTGAGCTCAAAATTCAAAATAAAGCATAAAAGTAAACTTAAAACACATTGATGGACGTCAGCATAAATTTCATTGGTTAAAACTGTATTATTGTAAGCGAAAGCGATTTTCAATGAGAGTTTCAGAAGTAATCCTTGGTAACATCGGAGTTTTGCTACGCCTCGTCCTGCACTACAGCTTCTCCGAAAATTTGATTTTACATGATCACGTGCGTTTTCCAGTCCCGGATGCCAAATGTTTCTTTGAATATGAGATTCTTAAGGCTCCAGTGATTTTTCGTTGTTCTGATTCTCCGTGATAATAAACTGGCTTTGTTTTTACAACACTTAATCGACATGCATTCCGAAAAGAGTAAACAATTCATACGTGGTCCGGTTGTAAGTGTGATCTTAAGTACTAAATGAAAATTTAATTGTCTTGAGCGTGATTATTAATAATAAGAGTTGCGCAAGATAAACTAAACTCAACTTACCAGCTAAGGGATTGCAGAAGTGGCATGTAAATAAAAGTTATTAATAAAAATATAATTAAAACGTGCATCTGTAGCTCAAAACAATCAATTGTTTGTAATGGTAATTGAACTGAGTAGAGTGCAATTTGGGTTGAAATCGTATGCGTGATTTCAAAATCGAACTTGCGCTGCGCGCTCGTTCGATTTGTAACCACAAGTATGATCTCAGACCAAAATTGCACGACACGAGGTTCAATTACTACTTTATTACATCCATTTTGAAATCGCGTAAATAGAGGACTTGGTCAGTTTAAATATTTTATTGATGCAGTACAGAGCCAGTTTGAAATTAAATTCATCCATTTTTGGGGGGGAAAAATTAAGAGTTTTGGAAACAAAAGTTGCAAATTCGCCACATGATACTCTTTGTCTTTCATTTTCCTTCTATTTGATTGGTTACTTTAAACACGCCTTGAAATCTGATTGGTTGTTTTGATTTTAATGTAGCCTCCTCATTGGCTGGGAAAAAGATGCGATTTGAAGCAAAAAATGGTGCGATTCGTGAATAAATCGCACCAATTAGAGCAGATCAGATTACAGGAACCACCAGTGATTTCAAAATGGGTGTAATAAATTGAGAAATGCTATGCACATTTTCTTTTGTTTATCACCTGCACTTTAGTTAAATATGTTAACGTAAACATACTGTAAAGTTGCCATGCAAATAGATATGCTTTAAATGACAACGAAACATGTACTTACGTCCTAATGGTTTTTCACAGTTGCCAAGGTCAAGGAATAATAAAAAAAATACATCGAGAACAGAAAAATTATTAAATAAAATGAAACTATTTAACTACCAAGAGCGTTGATATTCGTTAATCAGTCGTCGAAGACCTCTGCTCAACAAATAGTTCTGATATGAAACCATTTTCATGATTATGACTTTAATTCTCATAACTAGTTTCAAGTAACTAACACCTCAATTTCACAGTCTACCACAAATAACATTAAATCTTTTCGTAAACTGAGCCACTGAATCTAAGTCTGATCCTTATCTAGTTATGGTTCACACTGAATAAATATTTCCACAAGAGCCTAATTCAAAACGACTTCAACAAGTTTCCATCCATAAGTTAGGAAGCAAGGCGAATATCAGAATGCCATGTTTATTGATGATCATAATTTCTCATCCATGAATAATATCAATAAAACGAAATTGTAGCTTTCATTATTGCAAAAGTAAGCGACAGTGACACAAATATGTTACATGACTGTTACTGCAGTAGTGAAAAGACATGTGAAATCCACCAAATAACTATAAAAAGAAGACATACTTACGATCTATTTGCCCGTTAAGGTAGGAAATAGGAGAAAGAGATATGTTAGTTAGTGATGCACATTTGTTATTGCCTACATTGTTCTTCAGTTTGGTATCGTCAAGTAGAAGTGTCTTGTTAATGGAACAGCCAGTAGTATGACTACGCATCCTATTACACTAGCCACAACTGTTGGGTATTTCAAATGGTTACCATGTTGGCAGTCAATGGTGAAGTCTGACCAGATAGGAGTCTTTAACATGCTGTCGGCCACCAATAGTAAAAAGGACATTTTGCCAAAGTATAACTCTTGGCCGCAATCAAAAATATTGACTTGGGCGAAAACTATACCAGTTCATTGTGAGTAAACCTTTTTCTTTTACAAATCTACTCTTTCGCAAAAATGATGATAACTCTGAAGAGAGTCTAACACATGATGACTGATGATGACTGTCGAATAGTACCTGGTTTGTTAGAAATGTAAAAATGAATGAGGAAAAGTAAATAAAAAGCTACTTACGACCTGTTATGTCAATTAGACGTTGGTGAACCCGATGGAAAAGAGGAGAAAATGAATCAACTGAAATTTACTATCAGTTTAAAGCCGTTGTGAGATACTGTGTACTAATTGACTGAGTGGGAGGGCCGGACGGGAAAGTATTTGGCTCGAGGTCATGACGTACGGACCGAGCACAACACAGAGGTCCGAGTGCTATGACCGAAAGCCAAATATTTCCCATCCAGCCCGACCTAACTCAGCCGTTACGCATTTTATCGTATGACTTTTCAGTGTGGAAAATTTCAAATTTTTTTTCGTAAAAACTATGCGATAGACTGGCGCACGCGGAATAACCACAAAAACGATTCTACAATTAATACTTTTCCTTTCTGTTTTTGAGTTAGAACAGGAAACTCACATTTCATTGAAAAACGTGGCATTTGTTTCCATTTGTACTCTCTGTTGTCACTCATTTTTGGCCGCAAAAGTGGACAATGCTTTTCATTTAAATTTTTTGCCCAAGTGCACTAGGGCCGGGCGGTTTTTCCGGACCGGTAGCCCGTTTCTCGGGGTCCTGGTAACTTAACGGAGCCGTAAAGCTGTTCTGCTTTCCTTCAAGATGGTTTCAAATGCTTTAAAGATTCTACAATAAAACTTTTAGCTAAAGAAACAAAATGGAATACTAAGGTTGCCAGGCTGCTTCTCTCTTCCTAAAATTTTTATTTCAAAGTATTGCCTCGAGCCTGTTAAGTTACCAGGCATTTTGAGAAACGGGCGCCGGCTCACGCCAACCCGTCCGGCCCTACACAAGTCAGCTTTTCTATGGAATCGCGCGAGCAGGGCCAGACGGGCCATATGATAAAATCGATTAATGCTAATTAATTTTTGTCTTTGAGCATATTTTAAGACATCAAGAGAATATAATATCTTGCAGACACAAGAGGTTGTACGCTGGACGCAAGAGATAGTAATTAGTTTACAATCTCTTGCGGACAGCAATAAATGAACCACTTTAAGGTATGCCAAAACGATTGATGTTCTATAATAAAATACTAAAGCGACACTGCTTTCGCTGCCAAAAAAGGAAGCAAAAGATAACAATAAATACTAACTGACTTTTAAAGGAAAAAGAACTTATGATATTGTTTGATATACCTCACAAAAGTAAGAGAGTCAAAGCATTTTGAATTGAACAAAATAAAAGAAAAGGGCTTCGAGAAGGGTTGTTTACTTTTCACTTTTTTTTTTGCTCAATAACATGATCTAGGTATGAACTAAAATAATTTCTTACCCGCTAAATCGTCCACAAACCATGATTTTACAGAGGAAAGAGCAACAGAAATAAATTGTTAGCTCAATTTAAGTGTTTCATACTAAATAATAATACTAAGGCAACAAATTGATGCTTTTAAATACTTGATATGGCGTAAAAAAACAAAATTCTATAAATTATAGAATTTTGTTTTCTTTCACCGTATTGTATAACTTAGTTTATGAGTTGCTTAGCGATTCAACGTACCGAAAGGCCAATGATCGCAAAAGGAAAAAGGCAAATACCACTACACAATGAAACTTTCCTACGTGAGTGATTTTCTACTTTTCTAATAAAAGATTGAACATGCCGTGCGTAGGTTGTTTAACTCACCCTGAAGTGCTCTAAGCAAAGATATGCTAAGCAAAATATAAATTCTAGACAAGGTGAATTGTAACTGGATTTTCACATACTAAGCGATCATCTGACTGTGAAATTTTCTGCGCGGGCAGAATTTAACGCTCAAGTTTCAAATTAAAAAAAGTCAGTAACGGTTCGAACTGCGCTTTCTTTTACTGATCACGAGAAGAAACTATGCGTCTTAGGCACCCGAAATCTCAACTCACTGAAAAGAAGATCTGAACTAGTCAGAAAATGTCGCAAAAATTTTTTCGCGAAAATTAGAGAGACAGTAAACAAACTAGAACACGTATCACAATTAGTCAATGAAACTCTGAAACAATGAAAATTAGCAGTAACGAACAGACAGAGAGCAAATTTGGCACTACATTTAACTTATTAATTACATTGAATATCAATATAGATATTCAACTTGACTCAAGCAATTCCAATCCTGTAGAAAACATTATCTTAACTAATAGCTACTTAGAAGGAATGAAAATGTTACTTACTGTCTAATTTCCCAAATTTGGGTCAATGCGCAAGATTTAAAGGAAAATACAGAAAGAAAGAAAAGGAAGTAAGTACACTAGAGTACAAACGCAATTTGATGAATACCTATAATCATTAAATACAACCCCCCAAAAAGGAAATTTTAATTTTCAGATGTTTTGTGAAGTTAATTGCATGATAGCAACCAAACTTATACTTTTTCGCGTAATGTTTAACACTGTCTGTGCTATTCTGAGAGCAACAAAGTAAACACAATTTGAATTTTTTCTTAATGTAACGTATGGTAAAAACCTTGAAATATTTACTCTTTTCGAAATACAATTACTCGACTCGACTTGTTTGTAGCAATTTTATTTAGTCAGTAACAATCATTACGCTAATAACTGTTAAGTGCCGCTCTCGCTAAGAACGGTCCTTTCCACTACCTGTCGGGAAAAAGTTTTCTTTTATTTTTTGCCCATGGAAAGGGTTTAGGACACATGCCTCAAAAATAATTTAGTTGTTCTCCAATTCTTTTTTTTTGCGTCGCCACAAGCCAAAAATGATTTTTGGCTAGTACACTCGTGTGGACAGCCATCGAAAGTGTAAATTTCACAGATTTTGTCCAGCGCGCAGCGACTGCAATAATATAGCTCACGCAATTCTATCTTGCTACAAGTTACAAGGTGCCTTTAATCAGTTCACAGAAAAAATATGGAAACTTCAGCTGAAATATTTTTCATACAAACGTGATCAGAGGAGATCCTTCTCTTCGACCTTTATTTGCATATCAAAATTCACCAATTTGTACGAAAGAATTCTCAAAATGCAGGCGTTAATCGGGCTAAAAAAGCAGTCAGTGTGTAGTTTATAGACCAATGAGGTCCCCGATTGCCTCAAACACACAGGTATATCTGTAGCTTTCATCCACCAACGTCTTAAAGCAACGCAAAACCACCTGTTTGCTCAATTGCGCTCATGTGAATGATCGTTTGCATAATTCTGAAACTCGAACAAGATCTCCTTTTGACCGATCAAACTTCGTTTGTTTATCCTCTTCGTTGAGGATTTCAAATTTTCATAACAATTGAATGAAGAATAGATGCCGAGTTGTCCTAAAACGTTGCGTACACGTGATCAGTCGTAACGCTTGCGTGCTTGCGTGACTTACAAAGTAGACAAAGGTTATACGATGGCGCCTTCGCGATAATTTTCGTTGAAATATCTGGTCACGAACTAGGCACAGTATGGAGAAGATCAAAATTAAAGAATAAAGTTTAGCACGTTAGTCATTAGAGACATATTGCGTCGCTTAAAAGGGCCCACAAACAAGTCGAAATACGTTACAGTGTTATTTACCAAAACAACACGCAACACTCTGAAAGAATTCTCGCTGTTTCTCCCGAAATTTTGCACACGGAACGCGATGAACTAGCCCTCCTTTCTACAAATCTGTCTCCATCATCGATGATTTTACGGTGTTATGGACCCCAACGGTTTTGACCGACAAACTCGACATTTCCCTACGACCATCAAAATCAACTGGACAAACCAAACATGATGTATTGCGTGACGTGATCGTGCAATTTTTCCCTTGTCATATCACTTACATCGAGGAACCAAAATTTGACAATGTAACGAATTAGAATCAAAAGCTATTAAAATCGACTTAAGAATTTCACATTTTTTACTGAGAATCTTATCTTTTAAAATATTCACTTAATTCATAGAAAGCAAAGATTGTTGTGGCTGCGGGTATTTCAGCCCTGATTTCTATGAGTACAAGCTAAGCTTGTTTTGGTCCGGTCATTTTGGCCTCGAAACGGAAGACAAAACAGATATTTATATGTTCTAAACACGGGAACACCTGAAAAACACTGGAAATGTAGTAAAAATATTTTAGAGCATCCAGAGTACAATGGAAAAAGTGAGGTAGTGTAAGGAGACTGAGTGTTCAACGCCATTTGTCGTAAAAACTACCACCAGCTTGTTATTGAACTGACTAAAATTTATCAGGAAGGCCTTTACTTTCTTTTGTTGCAAAACTCGTGGATTTTAGAACTTTGAAACGACGTGCGATAAATCCTGGCAACTAGAATTTGAGTCCATTGGCAAAATATGCCGGCTGGTCTCATGAGCAGACCAAGCCTTGACGCAAAAAATTGACAGCATTGAAATTTTTAAACGGATGCAAAAATCGAGACAAAAATTTGCCACAATTTTTCCTTTGATTTTGTTAAGAGAATTCTGGTTTTGTCTACTCGTGCAGATAGCCCAGAGAGGCCCTTACGAATCAATTTTTAGCTAGCATTAGAGAAATTGAAAATATATTACTCGTGTGATCCGACTACAACTATAATTCCGAAAACTTCGAAAACATCTCCAGTCAGTCTGGC
This sequence comes from Pocillopora verrucosa, assembly GCF_036669915.1. Classification (NCBI taxonomy): domain Eukaryota; kingdom Metazoa; phylum Cnidaria; class Anthozoa; order Scleractinia; family Pocilloporidae; genus Pocillopora; species Pocillopora verrucosa. The sequence continues at coordinate 535,466 of NC_089322.1, read as the reverse complement.
TTTCTTTCACGGCCTCACATTTTCCCATGTGCTCTGGGTGCCAACAAGTACTTTCACCGCATTTCCAATGTTTCCGAAAGTGTTCCGATGTGTAAAACATTTCGATAACTGTTTTATTTTTTTCCATATCGGGACCAAAATGACCGGACCAAAACAAACTTAACTTGTACTCGAGAATTTCGCTGGATAGCTCTAGTCTAATGACTAGAGTGCCAAACTTTATTCTTTAATTTTGATCTTCTCCACACTGTGCGTAGTTCATAACCAGATATTTCAACGAAAATTATCGCGAAGGCGCCTTCCCATCACCTTTGTCAACTTTGTAAGTCACGCAAGCGCGCAAGCGTTACGACCGATCACGTTTACGCAACGTTTTAAGACAACTCGGCATCTATTCTCCATTCAGTTGTTATGAAAACCTGAAATCCTCAACGAAGAGGATAAACAAACAAAGTTTGAACGGTCAAAAGGAGATCTTGGTTGAGTTTCAGAATTATGCAAACGATCATTCACAAGAGCGCAATTAAGCAAACACGTGGATTTGAGTTGTCTTTAAGACTTTGGTGGATGTAAGCTACAGTTAAACCCGTGGGTTTGTGGCAATCGGTGACCTCGTTAGTGTATAAACTACACACTGATATGCTTTTTTCAGCCCAATTAACGCCTGCATTTTGAGAATTCTTTCGTGCAATTTGGTGAATTTTGATATGCAAATAACGGTCGAAGAGAAGGATCTCCTCTGATCACGCTTGTATGAAAAATATTTCAGCTGAAGTTTCCATACTTTCTCTGTGAACTGATTGAAGGCACCTTGTAACTTGTCGCAAGATAGAATTGCGTGAGCTATATTATTGCAGTCGCTGTGCGTTGGACAAAATCTGTGAAATTCGATCGCTGTCCACACGGGTGTACTAGCCAAAAATCATTTTTGGCTTGTGGCGACGCAAAAAAAAAAAAAAGAATTGGAGAACTACTGAACTATTTTTGAAACATGTGTTCTAAACCCTTTTCATGGGAAAAAAGTAAAGGAAATTTTTTCCCGACGGGAAGTCGAGAGGACCACTCTTAGCGAAAGCGGCACTTAAGCAACCAAAACATTACTTTCTTTCTGAATTGTTAAATGGGGGATAATGCACCAGATTAAAACGAGAGTGAAGAAAAAAATATTACAGAAAGTAAAGGCACTAAAGTATGTATCAACCAAAAACTACAAACAGTCAATAAAACTCGATTATCAACCACGAACAGGCAGGCAAATCTCGTGCCTCGTTTCACTTGTTGAGCAGTGTCAATCTAGATATTCCACTTGTCTCGCGTAATTTAAATGTAAGAGAAACCATTTCATTTATACCAATTTACTTAGACGTTTACCATTATCTTTATCAATGACAAGATAAAACTATTAGACAACGAAAACGTTACTTACCAACTGATTTGACAAGTGGGGGCCAATGCACCAGATTGAAAGGAAAAAGAAGAAAACTAATTAAGAAAGTAAACGCTTTAAGGCAAAAACTACAATTAGTTTATAACAAAGAATTATCAAATGCAACACGAAAAAGATATATCTCACTATTTATGCGTTTTGTATCGCAAAGTGCTCTTTAATAATCGGGGCGTGGTACCCTCAATTAAATAAAAAGGAAAAAGAAACAGAAGGTGGAAGGTAAAAAAGCGAAACAAAGACTAAATTTAATTAGTAAAACCCAGATATCGATGAAAAATAGTGAATTGAATTTCGGTCCTTTAAAGCGAGGTGTACTAGTACCATATGGGAAGCATTCTTTTTTTATTTCATTGGAAAATCCCATCGGCTATCTTGAGATCTACAAAGTAGATAAAACTTATCCCCAATAAGGTTCAAACTGTAACAGAAATGTTACATACAGCCTACAGGGAATTAGATGATATAAAACAAACTAAAGAGAAAAAAAACTGTAATAGTTATGATTATTTGGTAACAGGACTTCGTTTCGCCTGATTCTGTCTAAAATCATCGTCATAATTGACAAATGGGACTCCCGCTGCGCGTTCGTCCTAGTTTGATAATCACTCGTACGATTACGGACCGAATTAGAATCCACCAGATCAAGTTCTGGCTTTTTCCTTCCAAAATGACAACAGCAGTTTGCCAAATTTTTGAGAACGTTGCTACTTAGAAAAGAAAAACCGACCACCTCAGTGACAGAGTGCGCCAATGCATCAAGACAGGAGTTGAATAACATTGAAAGAACACGATCTGATCGACAAGAAGCACAAAAGCAGAAAGCGCGGGAAATTTTCGGCCATATCGTTAGGGAGTAACAGGGCTGGCAAAAGCCGTGGTTGATGAAAATGAAACTTATTCGAATTTTACTTGAATATTTTAATTAAAAGAACATAAAAAGGGAGGGCGCACTGTATCATTTGCAAATCATAGTGCTCTGAAAGAAAAATATGAAATGGTTCTTCAGAAAGAGCTTCTATAAGTCTGTCCACGTGAAGACCAGGCAGGCGTGACACATGCCATCTCACCGATTTCTTTCAAACTTTCACAGTTTGTGAGGGTCACTAAGTTATTCAAGAATACAGAGTGGTTCGGACTTCCGGCTGATCCCTGCGATATAAAAGCCCCCACAATAAATCCCTGGGGCAAAAGGCTAAAATCAGCTCGAAAAATGCACTTTAAACGAGTCTCTCTCACACTAACAGAATGCGATGGATTTTAATCAACTACAAACTACAAGTAATCAATGAAACTCAATTATCAGTTACGAACAGGTAGGAAAATCATCTGCCTCGTTTCACTTGTTGAGCGGTGTTAATCTAGATATTCCACTTCTTTTGAGCAAGTTAAATGTCATAGAAACCATGAACACCGATTTACTTAAACATTAACCATTATCTTTACTAATGACAAGAGAAAATTATTACACAACGAAAACGTTACTTACACCCTGATTTGACAAGTGAGAGCCAATGCAGTAGATTAAAAAGAAAATGATAAAAAACCAATTAAGAAAGTAAACACTCTAAAGCAAAAACTACAATTAGTTTATAACAGAATTATCAAATGCAACACGAAGAAGATATATCTCACTATTGATGTGTTTTTTATCAAAACGTGCACGATAATGATTGGGAAGTGGTAGCTTCAATCAAATAAAAAGGAAAAAGGAACGAAAGATAGAAAGTAAAAAAGCGAAGCAACGACTAAATTTAATTAATAAAATCCAGATATCAGTGAAAAACCGTGAATTGAATTTCGTTCCTTTGAAGCGAGGCGTATTAGTACCACATGGGAAGTATTCTTTCTTATTTCATCGTACTTAGTCTCATTAGCATTGTTTCTTTCCAAGGGCTCACTGAACTCTGCCATTTTCCTTTCAAAATACAGATCTTGCAAGAGTCCATTTTGCTATGATCCTTCGGTGACTGTTGCCGCAATTAAGAAATTGGCTCCAAACTAAGCACAATAATTCGTTTCGGGGTCTATGGAACTGTTGACAAACTTTTCGATTGAGGCAGCTGTATAAACAGCTTTACAGAAACTGGAAAACGACCTCAGCCCAGCCGACTTCAAGGTACTAGTACCAGGTCAGATCGCGGACCTCTTGACCCTGGAGATCTAAATACTTTCACTATAGCAGCAATAACATTGAAAGAACATGATCTGACCGACAAGAAGTACAAAAGCAGAAAGCGCGGGAAATTTTCTGCCATATCGTTAGGGAGTAACAGGGATGGCACAAGCCGTGGTTGTTGAAAATGAAACTTCCTTGGATTTTCCCCAAAGAGTTCGATTCAAATAACATAAAAAAAGGTAGGGGCGCTATATCGTTTGCGAATCATAGAGCTCTGAAAGAAAAATATGAAATGGATCCTCAGAAAGAGCTTCCGCAAGTCTGTCCACGAGAAGACCAGGCAGGCGTGACACATGCCATCTCACCGATTTCTTTCAAACTTTCACAGTCTGTGAGGGTCACTAATATAAGTTATTCAAGAATATAGAGTGGTTCAGACTTCCGGCGCATCCCTGCGATATAAAAGCCCCCACAATAAATCCCTGGGGTAAAAGGCTAAGATCAGCTCCAAAAATGCACTTAAAACGAGTCCCTCTCACACTAACAGAATGCGATGGATTTTAATCAACTACAAACTACAAGTAATCAATGAAACTCAATTATCATTTACGAACAGGCCGGCAAATCTCCTGCCTTGTTTCACTTGTTGAGCGGTGTCAGTCTAGATATTCCACTTGTTTCGAGCAAGTTAAATGTAATAGAAATCATGAACACCGATTTACTTAAACGTTAACCATTATCTTTACTAATGACAAGAGAAAATTATTACACAGCGAAAACGGTACTTACACGCTGATTTGACAAGTGAGGGCCAATGCAGCAGATAAAAAGAAAATGATAAAAAACCAATTAAGAAAGTAAACACTCTAAAGCAAAAACTACAATTAGTTTATAGAATAGAATTATTAAATGCAACACGAAGAAGATATATCTCACTATTGATGTGTTTTTTATCAAAACGTGCACGATAATAAATGGGAAGCGGTAGCTTCAATCAAATAAAAAGGAAGAAGAAACAAAAGGTGGAAAATAAAAAAGCGAAGCGACGACTAAATTTAATTAATAAAACCCAGATATCAATGAAAAACTGGGAATTGAATTTCGTTCCTTTGAGGCGAGGTGTATTAGTACTGCATGGGAAGTTGTCTTTCTTATTTCATTGTACTTAGTCCCATTAGCATTATTTATTTTCCAGGGCTCACTGAACTCTGCCATATTCCTTTCAAAATATAGATCTTGCAAGAGTCCATTTTGGAATGATCCTGCGGTGACTGTTGCCGCAATTAAAATATTGACTCCAAACTAACCACAATAATGCGTTTCAAGGTCTATGGAACTGTTGACAAACTTTTCGATCGAGGCAGCTGTATAAACAGCTTTACAGAAACTGGAAAACGACCCCAGCCCACCCGACTTCAACGTACTAGTACCAGGTCAGATCGCGAACCTCTAGACCCTGGAGATCTAAATACTTTCACTATAGCAGCAATAACATTGAAAGAACACGATCTGATCGACAAGAAGCACAAAAGCAGAAAGCGCGGGAAATTTTCGGCCATATCGTTAGGGAGTAACAGGGATGGCAGAAGCCGTGGTTGATGAAAATGAAACTTCCTTGGATTTTCCTCAAAGAGTTCGATTCAAACAACATAAAAAAGGTAGGGGGCGCTATATTGTTTGCGAATCATAGTGCTCTGAAAGAAAAATATGAAATGGTTCCTCAGAAAGAGCTTCTATAAGTCTGTCCACGTGAAGACCAGGTAGGCGTGACGCATGTCATCTCACCGATTTCTTTCAAACTTTCACAGTTTGTGAGGGTCATTAAGTTATTCAATAATACGGAGTGCTTCCGGCTCCAGGCTCATCCCTGGGATATAAAAGCCCCCACAATAAATCCCTGGGGTAAAAGGCTAAAATCAGCTCGAAAAATGCACTTTAAACGAGTCTCTCTCACACTAACAGAATGTGATGGACTTTAATCAACTACAAACTACAAGTAATCAATAAAACTCAATTATCAGTTACAAACAGGTAGGAAAATCTTCTGCCTCGTTTCACTTGTTTAGCGGTGTCAATCTAGATATTCCACTTGTTTCGAGCAAGTTAAATGTAATAGAAACCATGAACACCGATTTACTTAAACATTAACCATTATCTTTACTAATGACAAGAGAAAATTATTACACAACGAAAACGTTACTTACATCCTGATTTGACAAGTGAGAGCCAATGCAGCAGATTAAAAAGAAAATGATAAAAAACCAATTAAGAAAGTAAACACTCTAAAGAAAAAACTACAATTAGTTTATCCCAGAATTATCAAATGCAACACGAAGAAGATATATCTCACTATTTATGTGTTTTTTATCAAAACGTGCACGATAATAATTGGGTAGCTTCAATCAAATAAAAAGGAAAAAAGGAACGAAAGATGGAAAGTAAAAAAGCGAAGCAACGACTAAATTTAATTGATAAAACCCAGATATCAATGAGAAACCGGAAATTGAATTTCATTCCTTTGAGGCGAGGTGTATTAGCACCACATGGGAAGTATTTTTTCTTATTTCATTTACTTAGTCCATTAGCATTATTTATTTCCTGGGGCTCACTGAACTCTGCCACTTTCCTTTCAAAATACAGATCTTGCAAGAGTCCATTTTGCAATGATCCTGCGGTGACTGTTGCCGCAATTAAATCATTGTCTCCAAACTAAGCACTATGATGCGTTTCAGGGTCTATGGAACTGTTGACAAACTTTTCGACCGAGGCAGCTGTATAAACAGCTTTACAGAAACTGGAAACGACTCCAGCCTACCCGACTTCAGGGTAATAGTACCAAGTCAGATCGCGGACCTCTTGACCCTGGAGATCTAAATACCTTCACTAAAGCAGATCAATTCACTACCAGATAGTCGCAGTGACAATATCGAGAGGAAAAAAAACAATAGTTGTTCATCTAAACGGTGCTTTCACTCCGATGACAAACCGTGACCTTTCTTTCGTCTTAAGATACCACTCCCTTGAAAATATATGGAGGATTAAGGGTAGGAAGGAAATCCATATGAACCAAATCAAGTTCTGGCTTTTTCATTACAAAATGACAAAAGTAGTTTTCCAAATTTTGCGCTGATAGAAAAAATATGAAATGGTTCCTCGAAAGGACCTTTTATCTCACGAGAACCACCTGCATTTTGATTTTCCTCCCTATTGTTGGACTAAGGAACACAAAAACTCGTCGGCATGGGGTAAATAGACGAATGAGATAGACAACCACGCATAAGTACCACATTCTTAAAAACCCTTGGACTAAGTAGCCTCGCTTTGATGCAGCTTAACTCAGTCCGACCGAATAGTCAGGCATTTTCGCATTTGGTGTAGTACTTATCCAAAACTTGATAAGCGGGGTAAAGAAATAGAGTGTGGAGGACCACCTAAAAATGTTTATACAAAGTTGAAAGATCGTCTTCATAAAGAACACAGCCTATATTTTACTATTTCATTTTCAAATTTAAATCAGATTATAAGCCGCACAACTTCGATAAACATTTAGCTTCACGCCTTACTCTTCGAGAATTAAAAGAGAAACATTACGAACCGTCCAGTTTGAGTTTCTTCGTACACACGAAACAGAAAAGAGATATACAAATCAGTAAAAAAAAAAACAGTAAGATTTACAAAGCATCTAAAGACTGGACCTAAACTCGACTTTGAATTTATAGTGACACTATGTCAAAAGCAAAGACAAGAAAGTTTGAACTTACCTACGACAGGTGTGTCCATCATATTCATGGTTGTACAGGAAGGAGAAAAAAAAGAATAGATAAATAGAAAAACAGTAAACTAACTGAAACGGGATTCCTACCAATTTATTCAAAATCCGAGAAAAAGCGAGTGAAATCTTCTTGGACGCATTAGACTGTACCACCCATCTCGAGAAATAAAGGACAAATATGACGAACCGTCGAGTTTAGATAGCTTATTTTGTACAAAGCATCTTAAGACTGGACATCAGCTTGACTTCGAAATTATACAAACACTGATAAAAGACATATAAAAGAAAACTGGCACTTACGCCTTCCTAATCATTCCATCGTGTACATGAAAATACAGGAAAGAAAATAAAAAGAATGAATAAATAAACAAAACAACCCTAAAAACAAACAATCTAAAGCAGAAATAATTCCTTCTCATATATATTCGAATTACGAGGAAAAGGAGAATGAAATCGTCTTGGTTGCTTAGACAGTACCACCCACTTCGAGAAAAAAAAATGACGAATATCAAGTTTTACTAACTTTTCATGCACAAAATGAAATAAAACGCCTTGAAATTTAATCCAACTCATTGGATTCATCCCAAAGGGCTCAACATAATTTTATCGCGGAGAAGGCTGAAATGCGTTTGAGTTAGTCAAACGGATATTGATCATAAAGATCAAATGAATCAATTCTGTCCAAACTGGTCCTTCTCCCACACCAGGCCGGGATTCAAATTGTGCTGCTTATAAGAGAACGCTTGTGGTCGAATAGTACGCTAGACTTCTTAGACAGTGAGACTCAAAAGTAGGGAAAAAAGAGAAATACTTTATTTACTTACTTTCTGTAGTCCAACGCAGATTTCAAAGGGGGAAAAGATGAGGAGAAATATTTTGACAAGTTACTCTTTGCTTAAGAATACATTTTATATTATTGCTTGCTTAATATTTTCGCCTGATTCGGAACCATAACAATAACAAAGACACTAGCAATGACACGCAACGAGGTGCACGAGCAGATCGTCAATTGTCACTGTCGCTTGAGAAAACGAATCCATAATTCAACCGTGAACAAAAAAGCCAAAGCAAAAAAAGAAAAATGTGGTCATTTGATTGCCCACCGAAACATAGTCAGCTGCCAAAGGACACCTTTTGGATTAGTAATTGTGCAAACTAAAACAATTTTAATATTTTATGACATGCTGAGTACACTTACAACCATGAAGAGAAAAGATATCATTATCGAGTAGTCCTTAAAGAAGAATCTAACATGTATTTATCAACACGACTAGCATTCAGGGGAGCTGTAAGAAGACGTATTTCCCAAGGAGGCTAATTAATGCGAAAGAGGTACTAAACTAAGCGAAGGACTCCACTAAGCGAATAGTTTGATGAAACTGACCTAAAGGATAATCTAACTACTCGTAGCGTCCTATTGTATGCCTACGAACTTTTAAGGAATCAAAGTGCTCGCATTGAAAATTGTATTATTCCCTGATGTCCAGGGGGTCGAAAGTGTATCTAGAATAATCATTATGGGAGAAATTTAAATAATGTTTTTAGAGGTCTTAGGAACGACGAGCTACCATTTGTGGAATACCAGAAATAAAGACTGATAGTAATTTACAATTAATTTAGTGTCAGGATGGGGGATTTACTGATCCCATTTCCAAAAAGTTTATCTTAATACCATCTCCACCCAGTGTTTTCCCAATTCAAGTGACACAGTTCTTATCAATCCCATTCCCTCAACCGCTAAAAGGGAGTTACTCCACTAGACGCATTTGGGCGTGTACTCAGGCGCTCGTAACGGGGAGTTCTGATCACTATCTACACACAATTTTCACTCTAATCAAAACCATAACAAAATTCTCGAACGTGATTGGTTGTCACCAGCCCGATCTAAGCACTAACAGGACAATGGACACGTCATGCCTGTGTAAGTGGACAGTAAGCGATGTTGTCGCGCATTTCGCCGAGTTAATTGTTGTTTTTTTAATGAAAACGTACAACTGATGTCTATTTTCCCTCTCAAATTTTGTCATCGTTCTGACTAATTGTAAACAGGAATTCAAGTCGTCCAATTCTATCTGTCATCATACTCGTAATTAACAAATCCGACTCCCGCTGCGCGGTCTTCCGATTCTGATAATCACTCGTATGGTTACAGACCGAATTGGACTCCACTCAGTCCTATTACCATTATTTATTGCCCATGTATGAATTACATAAGGCAAGTTAAAAACGTGTGGAAGGTATGTGGAAGAGTTATCACTTCCACACAGCAGAGTAACTTCACATATTTTTCTAATAGTTCTTGAACGCTTGATGTGAAATACTTGCACTCACACTTGTTCCTTACATTCTTGACAGCGATTTGAAAATGAATCGACCCCACTACGGAGCGCCTAAGTAAAACGTGTTACAGATCAAAGTTCGTTTTGATGATTAACGTAAAAACCGCTTACCCCCTTGATATATCCGGTAAGATTGAGGGAGAAAAAGGAAATAAAGAAGCAGAATTAGTGTTTTAAAATTACAGCTAACTTCAAAACATTTTTGGCATGGACAAACGTTAGAATGTCTGTGATTCGCATAAATAAATAAAATGGTGGGTACTTACAGCCTGGAGATTAATTTTTATTTTGGAAAATAGAGAGAAATAATGATAAAAGAAAACATTGTTAGTATTGAATGCAAAAACTTATGAACTAAGATATTTTCTAACTACCGCTTTATCTAAATTTTAAGGCATGAAAGTTCCATGCGCACCATTTAGAACAACATGGTCTATTCTTAGTGTTACCTAATTTTCTGCATTTTAGAAACTCGCTATGTTGCTTTAATAAAGCTGCCAATAGTTTCATTGATTGGGAAAACTTTAAAATGATTCATTAATGATACAAATTTGAGTGATAAGAACCATTGTAAGTATTACTACTCTATTATTAATCATAACATAGCTCAGTGACCTATCAGTCAAACATTGCATAGTGATGTACTAAAACCCTTATTTAAAGACTTTATTGCAAAGAATTCCATGATATGTTCAGAAACATTCTTTTGCTTCACTAAATATAATATCAGAAGTGAAAAACGGTACAGAAAGTCAATGAAATTCAATTTTATATCTATAAATTTAAATTTCTCAAAACACGACTCGGAGGAAAATAAATATTTGGATTGAGCTCAACTTACAGCAAGACTAAGTATGAAATAAAATTGAGTAGTGTAGTAGATGGGTTCTTTCACACTGATAAGTTTGTGTAACATAAGGTTTTTCAATTCAAGTAATTGAAATGTATATATATCCAAGTTGAAAAAAAATCGAATCAGAGCTGAAAGCAAGATCAACGAGTGGATAAACGTACATAACACAATAAATAGATACTTACAAACTGTTGAGAATCAGGTGAAAGGAAAGAAAAGACACAAAAGTAAATTAATGCTCTCTTGCTTTATGATTTTAGCGTGGTACGATCTACCCTTATCGGATTACTATCAGGTGATTTTTTCCCCTTTTTTACAACAATCTTACTCGACGATACAAGCGAAGAAATCATTGATCATGATTGTCACTGAGGATGTCCTGGGCTAACCTGGTTTAATTGGATCGCTTTCATGACATTTGTTTATTTATTCATTAATTTCGTTATAGTTTTTACGGTCTAGTTGGATTACACTCAGGCTGGGGTTTTTTTGTTTTTTTTGGTTTTGTTTTTGATTTTACATTGTTTACTCTCGATTAATTATCTCCTTCATTTGGTATTAAGGTGTAATACACCTGCTCCTTAAAAGATCAAAATTATGAAATAAACCGTTGGCTATTTTCTTATTTCTAAAGTGATAAAGGATCTACAGGTTTGTTTGTTTGTTTGTATGTTTTCTATTAGGGTGGGGGGGGAGGGGGGAGAAAGGGGGGAGAGAGAGGGGAAACATTTAAATGGCGATCTCTTTAAGAGCGGTCTAAGGTGTTTCACATCGGAGAAAAGTTTTGCCTCAAACTTTCCCCATTAAAACCTTGAATTGAGCTGAACAGCAAGACCGACGAATGGATAATTTTTATCACAATTTTGATCCTCAAATGAGTTGTCTAAATAATCTCCATATCTAAATGAGTGAACATATCACTTTTCGTGGGGGAACCAGGAAAGCTGCATTACGGTCTAGTTTTTACCATCCGTCGTGATGTGAAGAAAGACAAGAAAGAGGAAACCATGAAGTTTTAGTTGCATTGAGGAGGCCTGGATCTGCAGAACAGGCGCCATTTTTCAGCGTTTTTCGGTCAAACGGAGGCAAGCGCGAGGCGAGCACGAGAGCGAGTGACGCACGAGGGGAGGAGTGGAAAATAAAACCACTAATCACCTGAGTGAATAGCTAGGGAGGTTATGATTAGAATTAAAATACTAAAAAATATGTCAGAATCATTGAAAAAAAAAAAAAAAAGGTATCCGGTCTCAGGGTCCTTTTTTTTTTTTTTAATAACAAAATGTAACACCCTCTTGTAAAATGTAGCTTATCGTTGCTCATTGTTCTTGAAACTTCCAAGCTAGCTCCAACAAAATTACTCAGCGGCCAGAAGTTTATGTCACAAGTGACAAACACAACGTCAGATTAATCTAATTTTAGTTACATATCAGTTAAAAAAAATGATAAGTATTCAAATTGGATTTTATGCAAGTACTAGTCAAAGGCCTATTTTAAAAGAAATAGGATTGATCTTAAACAAAAAGATCAGGGAATGGAGAAACATACGTAGCACAATAAGTAGATACTTACCGTCTGTTGAGCATCAGTTGACATGAAAGAAAGAAAACAACAATTGTTTAGTGAAGTGTTGTTAATAACTTTAGCTTAGTAATCATTAACTTACATCCCCAGGGAGAAGGCCAGTAAAACTGTGTTCGTTCCAATTCGGATTATTATCGGGCAATATTTTCCACAGCTTTTAATCTCGACTAACTCCGAGAAAAACCTCCTTATCTGAATGTTGATGTGGTAATAAAAACAAGTTTGTTTTTACCATCCTTTTTGATATGAAGAAAGACAAGAACGAGGAAACCACGAACCCTTAGTTTCATTGAGGAGGCCTAGATCTGCAGAACAGGCGCAATTTTTCAGCGTTTTTCGGTCAAACGGAGGCAAGCGCAAGGCGAGCGCGAGAGCGAGTCACGTGCGAGAGGAGGAGTGAAAAATAAAACCACGAAAAAACGCCTGTACCTCTATGCACACCAAGATAGAAAAACTTCGAAAAACATTTTGAGAATAGTGAATAGCTAGGTAGGTTATGATTAGAATTAAAATACTTTTAAAAAAAAATTTCAGAATCATTAAAAAAAAAGGAATCTGGTCTCAGGGCCCTTTTCCTTTTTTTTAATAACAAAATGGAACACCCTCATGTAAAATGTAGCTTAATGTTGCTTATTGTTCTTGTAACTTCCAAGCTAGCTCCAACAAAATTACTCAGCGGCCAGAAGTTTATGTCACAAGTGACAAACACAACGTAAGATTAATCTAATTTTAGTTACATATCAGTTAAAAAAAATGATAAGTATTCAAATTCGATTTTATGCAAATACTAGTTAAAAGCCTATTTTAAAAGAAAAAGGATTGATCTTAAACAAAAAGATCAGGGAATGGAGAAACATACGTAGCACAATAAATAGATACTTACGGTCTGTTGAGCATCAGTTGACATGAAAGAAAGAAAACAACAATTGTTCAGTGAAGTGTTGTTAATAACTTTAGCCTAGTAATCATTAACTTACATCGCCAGGGATCGGGAAAAGGCCAATAAAACTGTGTTCGTTCCAATTCGGATTATTATCGGGCAATATTGTCCACAGTTTTTACTCTCGACTAACTCCGAGAAAAACCTCCTTATATGAATGTTGATGTGCTTATAAAAAAAATTTGTTTTGACTATCCGTTTTGATACGAAGAAAGACAAGGAAGAGGAAACCATGAACCCTTAGCTTCATTGAAGAGGCCTAGATCTGCAGAACAGGCGCAATTTTTCAGCGTTTTTCGGTCGAACGGAGGCAAGCGCGAGAGCGAGAGCCAGTCACGCGCGAGAGGAGGAGTGAAAAAAAAAAAGCCACAAAAAAACACTTGTACCCCTATGCACACCAAGATATAAAAACTTTGAAAAACATTTTGAGAATAGTGAATAGCTAGGGAGGTTATGATTAGAATTAAAATACTTTAAAAAAATTTCAGAATCATTAAAAAAAAAAGGAATTCGTTCTCAGGGCCATTTTCTTTTTTTAATAACTTAATGGAACACCCTCATGTAAAATGTAGCTTATTATTTCTTATTATTCTTGTAACTTCCAAGCTAGCTTTAACAAAATTACTCAGCTACCCGAAAGTTATGTGACAAGTGACAAACACAACGTTAAAGTTAATTTTAGCCACATATCAGTTTTAAAAAAAAATGATAAGTATTCAAATTGGATTTTATGCAAATGCTAATCAAAGGCCTATTTTAAAAGAAAAAGGATTGATCTTAAACAAAAAGATCAGGGAATGGAGAAACATACGTAGCACAATAAGTAGATACTTACAGTCTGTTGAGCATCAGTTGACATGAAAGAAAGAAAACAACAATTGTTCAGTAAAGTGTTGTTAATAACGTTAGCTTAGTAATCATTAACTTACATCCCCAGGGAGAACGCCAGTAAAGCTGTGTTCGTTCTAATTCGGATTTTTATCAGACAATATTTTCCACAGCTTTTACTCTCGACTAACTCCGAGAAAAACCTCCTTATCTGAATGTTGATGTGCTTATAAAAAAAAAAAAAATGTTTTGACCATCCGTTTTGATACGAAGAAAGACAAGAAAGAGGAAACCATGAACCTTTAGTTTCATTGAGGAGGCCTTGATCTGCAGAACAGGCGCAATTTTTTAGTGTTTTTCGGTCAAACGGAGGTAAGCGCGAGGTGAGCGCGAGAGCGAGTCACGCGCGAGAGGAGGAGTGAAAAAAAAAAAGCCACGAAAAAACACCTGTACCCCTATGCACACCAAGATAGAAAACCACGAAAAACATTTTGAGAATAGCGAATAGCTAGGGAGGTTATGATTAGAATTAAGATCAGGGAATGGATAAACATACGTAGCACAATAAGTAGATACTTATACATGAAAGAAAGAAAACAACAATTGTTCAGTGAAGTGTTGTTAATAATTTAAGCTTAGTAATCCGTTTTGATATGAAGAAAGACAAGAAAGAGGAAACCATGAACCCTTAGTTTCATTGAAGAGGCCTGGATCTGCAGAGCAGGCGCAATTTTTCAGCGTGTTTTGGTCAAACGGAGGCAAGCAGGAAGCGACCGTGAGGTGCGAGTCACGCTTGAGAGGAGGAGTGTAAAAAAAACACCTGTGCCTCGCAGAACAGGCGCAATTTATTGCGTTTTTCCGACCAACAGAGGCAAGTAGGAAGCAAGCACGAAGAGTGAGTCACGCACGGAAGGAGGAGTACAAAATAAGAAAGGCAAAACCAGCTGTACGCTGTGCCTACGCCAATTATTCAAACTAATTTTTCCCCAAACATCGGCGGAGACTACAACAAACATGGTTTTATGTCGAGGCAACATTTTCTCCAAAGAAATGACAGTTACAAGTAAACATATGCTTCTATGCGAGCGTAACCTATAAGAACGTGATATATTTGAACGTAAATAAATCTTTACAGTTATTTTGGTGTTTTCAAATGCGTACGCGGACAATTTTTGAAAACCAAGTGCGTCTGCTACCCTCGGAGGATAAATCTCAACGATGATATTTATCCCATCCCATTGTTTACAGTTGTTGTTGTTATTTTTTAAGATCAGTTCTGTTCGTATTCCCAATTTACTTCTTCATGTGTTTGTAAATACATCAGCGATGCATTTCCTTTGCCTATCCATTACAGTTGGCTTGTTCGGAATTAAACGAAGGGCTTCTCGAATAGCTTCGTCCATAGAACATGATACGCTACGCTTTTGTTGAAAGATATTCGTTTATCACATCATATTCACTAATCAATTTGATAGGAACGGTGAAAGTGTGGAAAGTATTTATCATTTTGCGCTCTTCGCTCGCGCTCACCTAACGCTTGTCTCCGTTCGCCAATGGGACGCAAAAAAATTACGCCGGTTCTGCAAGCAA